>NC_079513.1:27165484-27409156 GCF_000801105.2 Raphanus sativus
TTATCATAGCCTGTCCAAGAATCAGTCGATCTAATCATCATTTCTTTAAGTATGAACACAAGGAATTTCCTTCATAATATATGCATGGACTGTTCAGGGACGTTCTTGTAGAACTCCTTTCACTAAGTATTACTTAGTCTTATCCTTTACATGCATTATATGCTTCATATGCATCTGCCTTTCGTTTCAGTCCATGAATAGCTTAGGAACAAAACTATTCTATGAGAATTTCTTTTCTCATCTTTCTGATACTTTTATCATTTCTTTATCCAGTGATCAATCATGCTGCTTACTACATTTCTCTTTTCTTATATCCAGACCTTTATCACTTTCGGATTTGTAGTAGCATCCACCACATAGGAGTATATCTCCTTATAATCTATTCCTTGGTCTTTGTGAGTATCCTTGTGTAATCAAGCCATTCCTTGAATGCTTTAAATAGGAATATGAACACCTTAGTCCATGTCTCACGATTTCTTTTCCTTTCCCACACAGGACCCATTTTTCACTGGTTTTATCTTATCAGATGGTGTTTCTATATATGGCCAATACACCCATCACTTTTATAGATTCTTTGAATCTTTCTTAAACCCCCACAATTTCTTTTATTCTATGAATGCATTCTTGTATTCTCGTGGGTTCTGATCCTCGCTTATATCTTTTAAACTCAAGTGCTATTTTCTTATGCATCTTTATCTTTTGTGTATGTATGTGTCGACGGTTCTTTTATAGTGTTCCATTGTGTTCCAGACATGAACTAATCGATTAGAGATTTCATTCTTACTAAGAACCTTTATTACCTTGCAGTTTGGCGTCCCAAACTACATGGTCTGGTATCTTAGATGTTCAGCTGCGCAGCCTTATCTAAATGTCTGGTATGGTTTCCCTTATGACCTCGGATATGTCATTTATTTGCACCTTTCTTTTTATTTCCGAGGTTCCTTATCTTATGGAACATATTGGTCTATCTTTAGACTCTATAGCAACTTGATTATGTCTCTTCTAGGACATTAATTTCGTGGTGCTTAAGCTGGTATGACTTAGTCATTCTTTTTCTTTTCTTTTCGGGTCTAATCTGTCTGGCATTCTTTTAGCTAGCTTTGTATGATCTTTCTTTGGACGTCTTAAATCATATTCTCTGGTCCGAGGATCTTGCCAAGACAAGGATAGTTAATACCATTCCATTTCTCTTTATACTTGTACCAGCTTATTTCTTTCTCCCCCTGATGTTGGATAGTTGGATTCATCATGTAATCCGTAAACCTGGCCTTAATCTGATCACCCATATTTTGGCTCAAGGTCTCTTATAAAATCGTGGGAGGAAGACATTCTCATATCCAACATATATTCCCAATCTTATTTCATCTTCTTATGAGGTTCCATCCTAGACGGCACATATTATTGTGGTGGTCTATACATAATCTCTTAGGATGGTCTATGTCTGGATCATGACCCTTTATAATTATTAGATGGGAATATCTATGCTCACTTTATATGGCCTGATGCATCTTATCTTTCATACATGTAAATCCATAATGTCTCCAAGCTTATAGACTTTGAAAGTCTGAACCTTATAGGTTATGGTCTGTTCGACCAAGCTCTTATATCTTATGGCCTGTTTGGCCAGGCTATCACATTCTGTTTGGCTATCATGTTCATGTTTTTATAGTATGGTCATGGACCACACGGGGTGTGTATTCTCCCCCTCATGAACATGCTATAAATTTGTTTGTGTAAGGACACTAAACCATTATGCCATTTCGTGATGCTTGGGACAATTGAGCCTCATGAGTTTCCCTTGTGTACATGTTTCACAACGTGAGATTTCTATGGGATAACTCTTTGTGCCTTTGTAATATTAAACTTTGCATCAAGTTTGGACTAGGATGGCTAATCCGGTCATGCCATAAAGTGTTTAATTTCGTAGGTCAACCAATCTGGTTACCTAGGCCCTGTGCCTTTATCATACTGATCCTTGGCATAGTCTAGATCAGTAGAGAATGCAGGTATAGTCTCGACCATTTTCTATGGTCTTGGGCAATTTTTCTGTTCTCATATATCTGAAGGAACTTTTGTTTCATTTTGCCCATTGGTTCAATGCGGAAACCATTCATTTTTAAATCTTTATAACTCAATGGGTCTTTTATTGGGTGTATATAATGCCTTGGCCGAGTGACTATACTCTTATTTATAAACTCATATATACTCTTATCTATATCATAGAGTTTTGATGTCGAGATTTTTTTTTTTTTTCAAGGCATCTGAAGTCTCATAATCCATCTGATCATTTTCTTTTTCATGAGTTTCATACTCTATTTGATCAGTATGGTCATGATCCATGTCATCTTCACCATCTCGGTAAGCCATGTTGGCTTCCGGATTTTTCTTCAAACTCTCTATGTAAAGCTCATACAAGTGCTTTGGAGTTTGGCAATTATTTGCCCAGTGATTACCCATACCACATTTGTGACACAAATAAGATTTTATTTAAGGTTTAAAAGACACACTTCGACCTCGACCTCGACCACAGCTAAGGCCGGGTGTGGTACTGCGGCCTCGTCCTCGCCCATGTGTCTTAAATGTGTCACGACCTCGTCCATAACCTTTCCCACGGCTAGGGCCGGAATGGTTGTTGTGCTGGACGAGATTACTTTCTTTCTTAGGCTCCAAAGTCAGCCTAGAAATGTCGGGTAATGATTTTGTACCGGGAGGTCTCATCTCACTGTTTCTCATTAATAACTCATTATTGGTCTCAGCCAATAGTAAACAGGATATCAAATCAGTATAGGTGGTGAAACCTCTTTCTCTATACTGCTGTTGCAGTAACACATTAGAGAAAGTCTTGTTCAGTTACTTCTTCACCACATTGTTTCAACATTGAAACTATCTTAAACAGAACCGAGTTGTATTCATCCACAGACTTATAGTATTGAAATCTCAGGTTCTTCCACTCAAATTTTATCCTTTGGTAATAGCACCGTTTTATGGTGATCATATCTCCGCTGTAAGGCGGTCCAAAGTTCTAGTGGATTTTCTTTACTGGGATACTGATTTCTTTAGACTCTCATTTAGATGGTGGCTAATAACTAATATTGCCATGTATCAATCTTTCTCGTTTGGCAATATCGCCTTATGTGATTCATTCACCAAGTCCTTTTGACTTTAGGATAACCTCGGTATCCAGTGCACATTTTAAATGATTATCTCTTTAGAGATTTAGGACAGCATAATCCAAGTTGATTTTCGACATCTCATATTATATATCACTCAATCTTTATAAGAAAATCAATCATATAAATCGTGTGATCAAGCAAACAATCGAGTTAATGATTTCCTAATAAACAAGTCACACGGCTTAGATATATGTCTAAAATATAAAGTTTTTCCTTTCATAGAACGTTTCTGAAAATATAAATTTTCTGAAAATAGAAATTTTCTAAAAATAGAAATTTTCCTTTTATAGTAAGTTTCTAAAAATAGAAAGTTTCCTTTTATAGTAAGTTTCTAAAAATAGAAAGTTTCCTTTTATAGTAAGTTTCAGAAAATAGAAAGTTTCCTTTTATAGTAAGTTTCTAACAACTTAATGACCGTTTGATCTAGCAACTTAATGACCGTTTGATCTAGCAACTTAATGGGAGAACTAAACCAAATCCTAATTCCTCAAATTTATTTAGGGATTCAATTGTCCTAGGTTTTTAGGTTCATCAAATTTTAATGTTCAATCCTTTAACAAACAACCAAATTCGTTTTGATATGGTTCCAAAGGGTGTTTCAGATTTTATTTACCTTTAGATTGGAGAGAATCTGAAACTGGACCACCTAGAGAGAGGAGAGGAAAACCGCGAACGGCTTGAACATCTATCGCGAACAAGGAACGGGCTGATCGGATCGTCAGGAACCACTACCGGCTGTTGGATGAACTGTCGGATCGTCTGGTGGCTTATCGGGTGCTGATCAATTCGTCGGATGGTCAGTATGTGTGCTGGTCGGATGAGAATGGAAAGACAGCTAGGGTTTCCTTTAGTAAAAAGGAAATTGTCAACGCGGATTGAAACGGAGGTGGAGAACGCGTGTGAAGTCGGATTGAGACGAGGTTTGCGGAGCTGGATTCTTCTCGTCGAGAGCTTCAATTTGATATATGGAACGTCGGCTAACTCCTTATGGTTTGAGAGATACGTCGATTTGAAGTTGCGTCCGAATTAGGGTTTTGAATCAAGTTGACGGCGGTTCTTGTAATAGCTCGTGAGAACGTGTCCGGTATCGGATTGCGATGAGGTCGACGGCGTTGGATTCGTCTCGTCGAGATCTTGAATTTGATAGGTGGCTCGTCGTCTGGATCCGTCGGGTTGAGGAGATACGGTGTTTTGAAGTTTCGTCTGATTTCTAGGGTTTATGGTGGTTTCTGGGAAAAGGGGTTTCGAAATTCATTCAGGGTTTTGTCAGAGCTCTCGTGCTGATAACGTGTTGTGAAAACTCTGATCTTATTACTGAATCAAAGTGTTCCTTATATAGAAAATACATGGCGACATGGGCCTAAATACAATGGGCCATAAACGGGCCAAGATTACAAGTAAATATCTAATGGGCTGGACATCCATAAACATAATATTCATAACATCAATAATATCTTTTATTTTATTCAATTTTGAATGATTTTGAGTAACAATGAAACGTTGTGTTCAAAAAAAAAAAAAAAAAAAAAAAGAGTAACAATGAAACGCACAAAAAACAGAGGAAAAACAGGGAAAAAAACAGAGTATATGGGGAAAATTTTCAATAAGACTAAGCTTCCCAACCACGCAACTGGGTGGCTCGAGCGACACGGCTAACTCCAAGGGTGAAAGCTCCCATACGGAGGTTGCAGGAATGAGTATGGCACATTGTCTTGATGTTGTGAAAGGCTCGAGTCATGTACTTTTGCAGCTCCAGGTTCACTTTCTCCTCTTCCCACATGAACCCTTGAATGTTCTGCACCCACTCAAAGTAACTCACCGTCACTCCCCCTGCGTTTGCGTATATATCTGGAAGTATTATCACTCCTTTCTTCGACAGAATCTGCCAAATAATCAACACACATTATTAGATTGTAAGAGATGGGTTTATGCAGTGTTGTTACCGATGCTGCTACTGGTTTACCTCGTCAGCATCTGGATCGGTTGGATGGTTAGCTGCCTCTACTATGAACTTTGCCTTCACATCTCCAGCATTCTCCCTAACCAAAAAGATCAAACAAGAATCAGAAAATTGAGTTGGTGTTTGATTCGGCGAGAGAAAGGCTTTTAGTTCATACTTGTTGAGGACACCACCAAGAGCACAAGGAATGAGAACATCACACTCATGGAGCAACAGTTCCTCCGAGTCCATTGCGTCTCCACCACTGAACTCATTGAGACTTCCAGTTGCCTCTTTGTGTCTCAGAAGTGCGTTGATGTCGATACCTTCAGGGTTTCTGACTGCACCTGTAATGTCACTTACAGCAACCACTTTCCCTCCTTTCTCATGGATCAGCTTTGCTGCCCATGTTCCAACATTCCCAAAACCCTATCACACCACACACCAACCAAACATCGACATTTAAATTACTGAAAGTTTTTTCTTTTACTAAATTTTTTTAATCTTAATATATTTACCTGAACAACAAAGGTCAATCCCTGAATGGATTTGCCATACTCAGCAAGAAGAGCTTCCATAGCATAGACAACACCACGTCCTGTAGCAGCTTCCCTTCCAAGTGAACCACCAAGATCCTAAAAACCAAAGTGATTCAAACACTCACACAACACCAATAAAAAAAGCTCAAAACTTTGGCAATCAAGAGAGCCTTCTTACAATGGGCTTTCCGGTGACAACAGCAGGGGAATAACCATGAAACTTGGAGTACTCATCAAGAATCCAAGCCATGGTCTGAGCATTAGTCCCCATGTCAGGAGCAGGGACATCGGTGTGGATACCGATGAGATCGTGGATCTTCTGCGTGAAGACACGTGTCAGACGCTCGAGCTCGCTCAAGCTCAAGTCCCGAGGGCTGCACCCGATCCCACCTTTAGCCCCACCGTACGGAATGTCGGCGACAGCTGTCTTCCACGTCATCAGCTGAGCTAACGCGTTCACTTCATCAGGATCAACCTTTCAAAAAAAATTATAAAAATCAAAACTTTATAGATACCCAATCCTTAGATTCGATTAAAGACTCCAATTACAAACCCTAGATCGAGAAGAAATGATTCGAAACCAGAAAAAGGGAGAGACTTTGACGAACCTCGGGGTGATATCTGATTCCACCTTTCATGGGTCCGCGAGAATTGTCGTGTTGAACCCTGAATCCGATGTAGGAGACGAGAGTCCCGTCGTCTTTGGGGATCGTGCATTCGACTTTGATCTCTCTGAACGGGATCATGAGGCTCTTCTCGATCTTCGAGTCCAGGCCGAGGATTCGCGACGCGTGGCGGAAGTTTCGGTTTGTTGCGGCTAATGCATTCATCGCGAAATGTTAAAAAAAAAATGAAGTTTTTGGAATGAGTTTTTGAAGGGAGGATGATGATGGGAGGAGGAAGAAGAAGAGAGGAGTGTATTTGTAGGAGGAGGAGAGAGAGAGAGAGGAAGCGTAATTTGAATGGATATTTTTGACGTCAGGCGGAGACGAAAGAGGGAACTCTCTTCTCCTCGAGAATGACTGTTTTGTCCTTAATTATCTAATTTGGCTTTTTTTTTCTTTTTTTTGCCTTCATTTAGCTTTCGTCTATTTCTTAAATTTTCTTCCTAACTCTTTTTGCATGTCAATCGATATTTCGTGTAACAAAAAAAAATAATTGAAAATGACTAGAACACTATTTTAAAAAAATCAGTGAAATATGTAAATTTCATTCATATCTAAAATATATCAAAAATCTTATGAAAACGCCAAATAAATAGTATTATTTTAAGTTTTCTGTTTTATTTTTTTATCTATAGAACAAATTTATTTTTTTTGACTAAGAATAAAATATATATTGATAGACAACTAGAATATAGATTTGGATTGATAGTTTTTTAATATATATATATATACACGTAAATGAGGAAAAATAAGGTTTGCTTTCTTAATATTCTTTTCTGAAGACGCAAACCCCCAAAAAGGTTGGAACTGGGGAAGATTATTATTTTTTATTTGTATTTGATTTCCTTTTACGTTTGGTTAAACATACTGAACTAGGGAAGGTGGCTTATTTTTCTTGTTCGGTCAACAACTCGGGACGGTGTTATCATCCCCTTTCATCAATGTTACAACCATTTTTATGACTAATTGATCTTCTCTTCCAAAAATCAGATCAATATGACCCTTTTGTTTCCTTTTTCCCCTTTTTTCCTACAAAAGATATCTTCTATGGCTTATAAGACATTTAATGATTTTTAATTATAGAATTGATTTACGTAGTTATGGATAGACATCTTACATAATGTCCACGTTAGATCAAATAAATATATGCACCTGGTACAATGGACTCTCCCCACTAATTATTCTTCAATAATTTATATACCATCTTCAAGATAATGAAGATATCCCCTTAGTATTAAAATGGAATCAAAAAAAGAGAATAACTTTTAAAAAATAATATATTTTCGAGATTGCCATTTTGACGACGTGTCGGCACGAGGTTCTTTCTCAGACCCTTTATGAAAGAAGACTTACTCATTTTAGGATATTACGGCTATTGCCATTGGACAGACATGCATATTCATATGAAAATGATACATAGTTTCATGTCCGCATATTTATAAAAGGAAAGAAGTTAATTTCGTGATTCGAGTCTATTGTCCACGTGATCTTTGCATTCATTCCCACTTTCTATATTTGTAATGATCTTTAAGAAAATGAAATAATTTCCTTTTGCATATAGAAACCGAATTATGATGCATATTAAATAGAGAGTGGAAAGAGCTTCTTCTTTTTTGGCAATAGAAATCGAATTATTACTCATATGGCAATCCAATTATGACTCATATTAAATAGAGAGTGAATTATGATCTTTTTATTTCGAAATCGAATTTCGATTAATCGATTTCCTTTCCACTTTCCATTTTTTGAAATTATTTTTACGAAGATTTTGCAAATTTGTTTTGCAAATAGAAACTAAACCAAGTCATATATTAAATAGTGAGTGGATTAGGAACTAAGATGATTCGTTTTCAATGATTTGCATACGAAATTTTGCTGCATTATTTTCACTTTCTATATATTTTGTTACAAGATCAGTCATCGATATGCAAGATTTAGCCTATCATAATCTAATATTTACTTGCAGGTGTACACACCAATTCACACACTCATAGTTAAATCATTAATTTATAATTCTATTTAAACAAATGAAGAACTAATATAGTTTCGAATTTAATTCTATTTACACTCGGAGTTTATTATGTTACATTATTATGTACATATTTGTGTGATATGGACCCCTTATGATTGGGAAAGTTATTTAAAAACTTTCTATATTCTAACATAATGGTTATCCCGAAATTATATATGAATTAAATCATTATGTGTCAATCAGGCAATGTTTATAAATGAAAACATTGACTACAATTATTTATAACATCTTGCCATAATTAGGGTTATGTGACCGGGTCAATTATTTTCACTTTCTATAGTCTCACGAATAAATTAAATTTTGAAACCCAAGATTCACCTAATTGACTATCGTATAATATTCATTCATTACTAAACGTCTACGGTTGTACTATATATTATACACCTACATCAAACATGCATTCCAAGTAACTATCATCTGTAAATACTCGGGCTCTTTTCTTAGCATTTACAATGACAGGTTTTCATATGGTTTCCGATTTGAAGCCAAAAATTTCCATTCTTAGGATTAGGGTTAAGGTTATTCGTCTTTGGAAACAATACTCATTGCTGGTGGAGAAAGTATCGAAATGGTCTTGGTCGATTCAACTGTAAGCTTCATTTTATGTGTCTATTGTTGTATATGTATTAACATGTTATATATTTACTAAGTTGAGTTTAATGATTTTGTTTGTTTATATAGGAGGACAAGATTCATGGTTCCATGAAGAAATAATTAGTTAGCCAGTTAACACATGGTTGATGAAGGTGTTACGCAGGGGAAGAAGAAATTCTGAATGCTACGTTAAACGAAATCTAATTACAATGTTCTCTGTGCATTTATAATTTATTTCAGTACTACTTTTGAGTGAAGAGGTAATGACCATATATTTTAAATTATCTTTTTTTTTTGAAACTTATCAAATCAATTTAAATTTATTCTTAATTTCAATTTTTCTTATCAGGATTCCAAACACAACTTTCTGAAGACATCTTCAAGCTTTTTCAACCGTTTATTTTTTTAATTACAATTTATCTACTACTTTCACCAGTTTATTGTTTTTTTCTATCAAGCATTTTTACTTTATCTTATCATTTACTATTTCCTTGAGTTAAGTTTTTTTTTCACCAGTAAAGGTGTGTGAAAACAAGATTCACCGTTTACTCAATCTTATTGTTTGCTCTTTTAGTCGTTTAATTATCATTATATAAGGGTATTTATAATTTTTTAATAGTGAGTTCTATCACAAACTCATATTTAGTATGGTCCCTACCTTTTTTCTACAGCTAACTATATTACCATGCGTTTAGGTAAGAAGTTTCATGTCCGCATATTTATAAAAGGAAAGAAGTTAATTTCGTGATTCGAGTCTATTGTCCACGTGATCTTTGCATTCATTCCCACTTTCTATATTTGTAATGATCTTTAAGAAAATGAAATAATTTCCTTTTGCATATGGAAACCGAATTATGATGCATATTAAATAGAGAGTGGAAAGAGCTTCTTCTTTTTTGGCAATAGAAATCGAATTATTACTCATATGGCAATCCAATTATGACTCATATTAAATAGAGAGTGAATTATGATCTTTTTATTTCGAAATCGAATTTCGATTAATCGATTTCCTTTCCACTTTCCATTTTTTGAAATTATTTTTACGAAGATTTTGCAAATTTGTTTTGCAAATAGAAACTAAACCAAGTCATATATTAAATAGTGAGTGGATTAGGAACTAAGATGATTCGTTTTTCAATGATTTGCATACGAAATTTTGCTGCATTATTTTCACTTTCTATATATTTTGTTACAAGATCAGTCATCGATATGCAAGATTTAGCCTATCATAATCTAATATTTACTTGCAGGTGTACACACCAATTCACACACTCATAGTTAAATCATTAATTTATAATTCTATTTAAACAAATGAAGAACTAATATAGTTTCGAATTTAATTCTATTTACACTCGGAGTTTATTATGTTACATTATTATGTACATATTTGTGTGATATGGACCCCTTATGATTGGGAAAGTTATTTAAAAACTTTCTATATTCTAACCTAATGGTTATCCCGAAATTATATATGAATTAAATCATTATGTGTCAATCAGGCAATGTTTATAAATGAAAACATTGACTACAATTATTTATAACATCTTGCCATAATTAGGGTTATGTGACCGGGTCAATTATTTTCACTTTCTATAGTCTCACGAATAAATTAAATTTTGAAACCCAAGATTCACCTAATTGACTATCGTATAATATTCATTCATTACTAAACGTCTACGGTTGTACTATATATTATACACCTACATCAAACATGCATTCCAAGTAACTATCATCTGTAAATACTCGGGCTCTTTTCTTAGCATTTACAATGACAGGTTTTCATATGGTTTCCGATTTGAAGCCAAAAATTTCCATTCTTAGGATTAGGGTTAAGGTTATTCGTCTTTGGAAACAATACTCATTGCTGGTGGAGAAAGTATCGAAATGGTCTTGGTCGATTCAACTGTAAGCTTCATTTTATGTGTCTATTGTTGTATATGTATTAACATGTTATATATTTACTAAGTTGAGTTTAATGATTTTGTTTGTTTATATAGGAGGACAAGATTCATGGTTCCATGAAGAAATAATTAGTTAGCCAGTTAACACATGGTTGATGAAGGTGTTACGCAGGGGAAGAAGAAATTCTGAATGCTACGTTAAACGAAATCTAATTACAATGTTCTCTGTGCATTTATAATTTATTTCAGTACTACTTTTGAGTGAAGAGGTAATGACCATATATTTTAAATTATCTTTTTTTTTTGAAACTTATCAAATCAATTTAAATTTATTCTTAATTTCAATTTTTCTTATCAGGATTCCAAACACAACTTTCTGAAGACATCTTCAAGCTTTTTCAACCGTTTATTTTTTTAATTACAATTTATCTACTACTTTCACCAGTTTATTGTTTTTTTCTATCAAGCATTTTTACTTTATCTTATCATTTACTATTTCCTTGAGTTAAGTTTTTTTTTCACCAGTAAAGGTGTGTGAAAACAAGATTCACCGTTTACTCAATCTTATTGTTTGCTCTTTTAGTCGTTTAATTATCATTATATAAGGGCATTTATAATTTTTTAATAGTGAGTTCTATCACAAACTCATATTTAGTATGGTCCCTACCTTTTTTCTACAGCTAACTATATTACCATGCGTTTAGGTAAGAAGTTTCATGTCCGCATATTTATAAAAGGAAAGAAGTTAATTTCGTGATTCGAGTCTATTGTCCACGTGATCTTTGCATTCATTCCCACTTTCTATATTTGTAATGATCTTTAAGAAAATGAAATAATTTCCTTTTGCATATGGAAACCGAATTATGATGCATATTAAATAGAGAGTGGAAAGAGCTTCTTCTTTTTTGGCAATAGAAATCGAATTATTACTCATATGGCAATCCAATTATGACTCATATTAAATAGAGAGTGAATTATGATCTTTTTATTTCGAAATCGAATTTCGATTAATCGATTTCCTTTCCACTTTCCATTTTTTGAAATTATTTTTACGAAGATTTTGCAAATTTGTTTTGCAAATAGAAACTAAACCAAGTCATATATTAAATAGTGAGTGGATTAGGAACTAAGATGATTCGTTTTTCAATGATTTGCATACGAAATTTTGCTGCATTATTTTCACTTTCTATATATTTTGTTACAAGATCAGTCATCGATATGCAAGATTTAGCCTATCATAATCTAATATTTACTTGCAGGTGTACACACCAATTCACACACTCATAGTTAAATCATTAATTTATAATTCTATTTAAACAAATGAAGAACTAATATAGTTTCGAATTTAATTCTATTTACACTCGGAGTTTATTATGTTACATTATTATGTACATATTTGTGTGATATGGACCCCTTATGATTGGGAAAGTTATTTAAAAACTTTCTATATTCTAACCTAATGGTTATCCCGAAATTATATATGAATTAAATCATTATGTGTCAATCAGGCAATGTTTATAAATGAAAATATTGACTACAATTATTTATAACATCTTGCCATAATTAGGGTTATGTGACCGGGTCAATTATTTTCACTTTCTATAGTCTCACGAATAAATTAAATTTTGAAACCCAAGATTCACCTAATTGACTATCGTATAATATTCATTCATTACTAAATGTCTACGGTTGTACTATATATTATACACCTACATCAAACATGCATTCCAAGTAACTATCATCTGTAAATACTCGGGCTCTTTTCTTAGCATTTACAATGACAGGTTTTCATATGGTTTCCGATTTGAAGCCAAAAATTTCCATTCTTAGGATTAGGGTTAAGGTTATTCGTCTTTGGAAACAATACTCATTGCTGGTGGAGAAAGTATCGAAATGGTCTTGGTCGATTCAACTGTAAGCTTCATTTTATGTGTCTATTGTTGTATATGTATTAACATGTTATATATTTACTAAGTTGAGTTTAATGATTTTGTTTGTTTATATAGGAGGACAAGATTCATGGTTCCATGAAGAAATAATTAGTTAGCCAGTTAACACATGGTTGATGAAGGTGTTACGCAGGGGAAGAAGAAATTCTGAATGCTACGTTAAACGAAATCTAATTACAATGTTCTCTGTGCATTTATAATTTATTTCAGTACTACTTTTGAGTGAAGAGGTAATGACCATATATTTTAAATTATCTTTTTTTTTTGAAACTTATCAAATCAATTTAAATTTATTCTTAATTTCAATTTTTCTTATCAGGATTCCAAACACAACTTTCTGAAGACATCTTCAAGCTTTTTCAACCGTTTATTTTTTTAATTACAATTTATCTACTACTTTCACCAGTTTATTGTTTTTTTCTATCAAGCATTTTTACTTTATCTTATCATTTACTATTTCCTTGAGTTAAGTTTTTTTTTCACCAGTAAAGGTGTGTGAAAACAAGATTCACCGTTTACTCAATCTTATTGTTTGCTCTTTTAGTCGTTTAATTATCATTATATAAGGGTATTTATAATTTTTTAATAGTGAGTTCTATCACAAACTCATATTTAGTATGGTCCCTACCTTTTTTCTACAGCTAACTATATTACCATGCGTTGATGAGTGAAGTACATGTGATTCGTTTTTGAGTTTCATTAGTACCTGTAAGAATGACCGACCACCAATAAGTATGCTGCGATGCAGAACCATCAAGCACATAGATCGTTGTGGCTGATACCACCTAAAGCGTTGTGTAATTCAATCTGTAGGAAATTTATATCACAGCAATAGTGGAAAACCCCTTATTAATATAGTTACCAAGAAAATTGAAATTTAGGTACAAGTTTATATATAACCTCTGTTTTAGTATTTCAATCCGCGACTTTCTTCGTTTTTTCACCTCTGTTATTAGTTAACTGTATTCCCTTCTCAAATTCTTATAGTGGTGAAAATACTTCCAACTGTATTATCAGATCTCTAAAGAAATTAAACGATTAATGAAAGTCTGTTTATTTATTGTAAGTAGTATGGTAGCAACAGAAAACCAAACCAAAGAGAATCAAAATAAGAATTGAAACAAAAGAAGACAAACAAAGAAGAATATTATTTACCTAGAGTAATCGGTGAGAGTACAGTGAATATTCATGTTCTCTCGATTGAAGAACTTTGAGAACCCTAATCCCTCTTTTTTAACCGAGATATGTGTGGATGTGAGAATCGTGATTTCTCCAGGATAGCACGGTGAGACCCTATCGACCTCCCCATTTTCGTTATGAAGCCCATCGCTTACTTCAGGTGAATGATATGAAGCCCATCAGGTTTAAAAATTACATTGGGCCCACGATCATTTTAGTTCTAAAATTTCATCTTTCTAGGTTCAGTAAATGACATGCGTCGGTTTGACTAATATTAAATATGTAATGTACTATTATATTTTAAATTATATTTTATTATAACTCATGTTACACATAACATTTAGTATTTGTTTAGCACATAATTATGAATCAGTAATTGCAAAATACCAAATTGTAGGACTATTACATTAAAATCTAAATGAACATGTAAACTTTTTTTTTGTCAATCGCATATAAACTAAAGCTTAGATTTTAATGTAAAATGTAACTATATTTTTTTATTTTTAGTTCTCACCACGCGCAAGGCGCGGGTCTCAACCTAGTATATTTTATAACAAAATCAAGTGATCATAAACATCAAATTGTATATTTTCTGGTGAAACAATAAGAAAATCATAGAAAACCGATTATGATGATGATTCATATATAAAATAGTACCATAATACTGTGAATGAATTACTAGTGAAGGGCATTTAGGAACAACTCGCCGAGATTGGTAAAAATTAATTTAACCGCAAATGGTGAAATCACAGATCGATCGTTAATCCGAAATCACAAATCACAGATTGGAGTACTTAAGAATATGACAACTATAATTTCAAGATTAGCAAAAAAAAAAAACATGAAACACTCAATAAATTATAATGTGGAAGATGCGTAAAACAAGGTGTGAGTCGTCATTAATGGCACGATTCCCTGCAGATATTGTCGTACTAATACTTCTTAGCCGTTAAATATCGGATGGTCTGAAATCGTAGGAACCAGATTCGAAATCATAGTCAGACCCAAGATTGACAGACTCTTTCTTTTTGTTTGAGCGTCAAACGTATCATGAACTCAATGGCTACTGATTTGGGACCGTCTGACCATAATTTAATTAGTTAGTTTTGATTAATTATTATAATTACAGTCATATTTTACAAAAAAAATATATCGTGTCCAAACATTAGTCAGTTTTGTAAGATATCAGGTTTATAGATTTTGTAGATAAATAACGAATAACACCACAAACTTCCGGGGAACAGATTAGTATATCAAAACGATTGAATTGAATATATAGTTCTATATCTCAAGTAATACAAAAATATATAAAAGATGGGGAACATTTCACTGGTTTAAGGATTAAGGACTGTTACATTAATCAATATTTTATTTTAAGAAAATTTTCAGTATTTAGGAGGAGGAAGTAGCCATGTGGAACCCTTGATGTAACCAAGAGTGAGGAAAGGCCTAACTTCGTTTTGATCAACATCTTGTGTGTAAGGCACTCTCTTCTCTTGGTGTGAACCTGGTCCGAAACACTTGTATTCTCCATAAAAGACCGTCCTGAATTTATACAAATCACAATATCCGATTCAGTTTATGATCAAATATATGAAAATGTAACTGATCGAATTATATATGCGATTGCGAGATATGAAATGTTACTTGTCATAGCCGCGGTTGAAGTTTTCTCTCCAACCAGCTGGATTGACCACGCTACTCATCTCTGTAAAAGCATAGATAACTTTTGGATGGCTCATCCAAGACCGGCCCAAATAAATTCCGGTTCCAGTTCCAGTGATTTTGCAGTGCACGAACGTGTATCCGTTTTGCTCGGTGTCACTTTGTCTAGATTGTGCCGTGATCACTCTTAATCCGTCTCCAACAGCGTGCAATTGCGTGTTCTATCGATTTACATACAAATGTGTATATAAACATGTTATTATATAAGTATTTCATTATTTTGTGTTAAGCGATATCTCATAGCTTACCAAATACAAGGAAGCTCCTCTTCCGAAGATAAAATCATAGGTTCCTTCGATGTAGCAGTCCTTAAAGAAATGGTTGCCTTTGTCGTCGCAAAGAGTATCTTGAAAACCGTGGAATTTACAGCTGTAAAAGGCTGCCTTATCACCGTTGATCCTCATAGCTAGAGCTTGTCCTTGTGCACCTGGTTTCGGCATAGGAGCAGTATTCTACAGAATAACATAATCAAATTATACACATACATTAGATCAGTATATATATAGCAAGTAATGCAATAACATACGTAGGAAAAATATATATTTCACACACCTTGATGATGAGGTTAGCTGCCAAGAAATAGTCAGACCAGACTATAAGAGTTGCACTCTCCATGGTTCCGTACTGAGCGGCCGTTCCGTGGTAAGTCAAGATCGTTTCTGAACCAGGTTGACCAAGCAACGTAATGAATGGTCGCGCTACGTCGATCGTGACCTTTTCATTGTATACACCTGGAGCCAACCTGATGATCACACGGTTCTTGTTTCCAGTTGGTATGCTCTTGATCGCTTCGTTTATTGTCTTAAAGTTAGCGCCTCCTTTTTGATTCACCTGCAATGAAATAGTCCCTTTAAAACTTCGTTTAAGAAAGATTTATGTTTTGAAAAAAAAAATGTTTGACAAAGATACATTTTTGATATTTGCAGTTTATTTTAATTAGATAATGATATATGGTTAATTTAGAAAAAATTAATTGTGTTTATTGAATTTATTAAAAACTAAACCAGAATATCGGACTATATTATAACTTACCGTGATAATTTGTCGCGCTGTTTCAGCAGCTTCCAGGGCGGGGTCTAGGGTTCCCTTTCTCTGGGAATAGGGTGCAACGTTTGTCTGGAACCATTGTGGGATTTGGGACCTGTCTTCTGGAATTGGCGCTGTATCGGTGGCTAGAACCACTGGAGAGGCAAAAGCAACTAGGAATGCAACTATGGTCAAAGAAATGTAACCCATCTTTTATTATTTTAATATGTTAATTATTTTCTTTTTATTTTTGTTACAAAATAAAAGAAAATAACGAGAAAGGAAACAGAACAAAAAAGTTACGTATTTACTATTGAAGAAATAAAGAAGCATCGAAAGGGGTTTATATACCTGTAAGATCTAACTTTTACCAATATCGTTTGTGGTTCATCTGTTGACGTTTTTTTCCAATAAAGGAGAAGTTACAGATTGTAAAGACAATACGTTGGTTGACCCCTCCAAAGAAAATTCTATTATTGTATTTTTCTATTTTTAAATTTACCAAACCACATACTGTATTATGTTTGAATGTAAGTTTGCTAGACACGATGAGAATTTTCATAATGAGGTATTTGTCATTATTGTAATTAACGGATTTCGAATGCTAATTATTCTTATTATGAAATATATAATGATGTGATAGTTCTCTGAGTAACGTGTTCATATTTTTTTAAAACAAGGTCAAAAGTCAATGTTCTAAACAAAATCATTCCATATTCTTTTACAACTATTTTTTTGCAAGTGGTTGGAGAGTAGAAAATGCTATGTGGGTTGTGTGCTGCTTATTTTAAACGACCGATTAATTAGTTATAAATGACTACATTTCAATGATTGAGTATATGCAATTAACGAAGCTAATATAATAATATCTGGCGGAAAAATTATTGAAAATTAGAATATTTTTGTTCTTTGAATATAAAAATTAGAATATTCTATTCTTAACTTACATGATACGTAACGTGGGGGGGACTTGATCACGAAGAAATTACTAACTTATAAGGTTTACATATAATATTCAGTAGCTCGTCTCTTTCGTTTTCACAATTTCAAAACTCTTCGCTCAACGTTGCTTATTTATATCAGACGCATAAACATTTCTAAAAACAGAAGAAGTAAAGTTTACTGAAAAATAATTTAAAACAAAAGTACTTTTTTTTTTGAACTAAAGCTGAGTTAGTCCAAGTAACATGCAAACGCTAGGGTTCGAAAACGCGACAAGATACAGAGGACAGTCGTCGGCGATGGCGACCAGTGGTTACGAGGAAGGTCATAAAGAGTATGTGGAGATCACGCTCGACGTCAAGCAAGATTCTATCTCCGTGTACGACTGTAAGCCATCTAAAGACGAGTATCCAGGGAAATCACTTCTTGGACTAAGCCGTTCGATGAAGAAGATGTCGGTGTTGAAACGCCTAGAGTCATTTTCTAACGAACTGAGACGACTAACCTCTACAGTTCCGTTGACTTCAGAGACAGAACAACCGCGCAGAGCAGAGCTGGCGCTCAAGGGTCTCAAGTTCATTACCAAGGCTGATGGTGTCGCTGGTTGGCCTCGCGTTGAGAAAGAATTCGATGAGATAACCGTGGAGACCGGCGGTTTATTGCTACGTTCCAAGTTCGGTAAATGTATAGGTAAGCATAGTTAAGCTCAAGTTGAAACATTATGTGGTTGTTGCATGAGTTTTTTCATTTGCATTTGGTAAACTTTGCTGCAGGGATCATTTCAGAGGGGTTTGCGTTGGCATTGTTCGACGCCTTAGCAAGGAGACAAAACATAACTGGAGGTTGCATAGACAAGGATCAGATGCATGAATTCTGGGAGCAGATCAATGCCTCCAACTTTGATTCGAGGCTACGAATTTTCTTCGACATGTAATGTTTCTTTAAAATGAAAAAAAGAAACTATTTTGCAACGGTTCCTTCATATGATCCAACACCAACTCTTTCAGTATCACGTTTGAATTGTGTTCAGGGCCGATAAAGATGCGGATGGGCAGTTGAATGAAGTCGAAGTAAGAGAGGTAGACTTTGATGATTCTTAGTATTAGAAATTATTGAAAGCTCTTTGTGATCTTTGTCACAAGTAGGTTTTATTCTTCTTGTACAGATTATATCTCTAAGTGCTTCTGCAAACAAGCTGGAAAACATTAGGAAACAAGCAGATGAATATGCTGCTTTGATTATGGAAGAACTAGATCCCGATGATTGTGGGTATATCACGGTATGTTTCTGTGAACTGATGATATTATTAGAGGCAGCATCTGTTTTGTTGTGGGTGTTTCTTTTTAACGTGTTTGGAGGAACTTTTTACAATGCCAAAAAACAGATAGAGGCGCTCGAGGTACTACTGTTGCAAGGGCCAGATAAGGCTATCCGAGATGCCAAGAGTAAGGAACTGAGCATGTTGATAAGTCAGCAGCTCGAAGTATCAAAGAGTAAGAATCTAGGGAAGCGTTTGTACAGTGGAGTGAAGTATTTTGTCTTGGATAATTGGAAGAGATTGTGGGTGATGGCTCTATGGATAGCTGTTATGGCCGGTCTGTTCACGTGGAAGTTCGTGGAGTATCGAAAAAGACCGGCTTACCAAGTTATGGGAGCTTGTGTTTGTATAGCTAAAGGAGCTGGAGAGACCCTTAAACTGAACATGGCTATGGTCTTGTTACCAGTTTGTAGGAACACCATCACTTTGCTCCGGACCAAAACCAAGTTAAATGTTGTTGTTCCTTTTGATGACAACCTCAACTTCCACAAGGTAATGTTAGCTTTGAGTATATATTAAAAAGAAAGTTCAGATCACTTATGATTGAATCTTATACAGGTCATAGCAATAGCAATCTCAATTGGGGTTGGAATCCATGCCACAGCACACTTAGCCTGTGATTTCCCTCGGCTGATAGCTGCAGATGAAGAGACTTACAAGCCAATGGTGCAGTATTATGGAGTACAACCAAAGAATTACGTAGAGTTTTTGAAGTCAGTGGAAGTAGTTACCGGGACTGTCATGGTTATATTAATGACCATAAGCTTCACACTGGCTACATCATGGCTAAGACGAATTAAATCCGACAGTACTCTTCCTAAACCATTGAAAAAAATAATTGGCTTCAACGCCTTCTGGTACACTCACCATTTGTTTGTTATTGTCTACACACTCTTAGTCCTTCACGGATACTATGTCTACCTCATCAAGACATGGTACAGGAAGACGGTAAGTAACTAGACCCAAATGTACAAGTTTGTAGCAGATGCAATAAGTATTCTCTGATTTTGTTTTCATTTGATTTAATAGACTTGGATGTACTTGATGGTACCGGTGGTTATTTACCTGTCTGAAAGGCTAGTTCGTACGCTCAGGTCAAGAATCGAGGCTGTCAAGATTCTAAAGGTGGAACTGATAAACCTTTGTCTCTTGAAATACCCATCTCTGCTACATATTTACCGTTTATTATTCAACAGCCTGGTGTGCTACCAGGGAATCTCTTATCGCTTCATATGTCAAGACCAGACAACTTCAGATACAAAAACGGACAGTACATGTATCTCAAATGTCCTGAAGTGTCGTCATTAGAATGGTGATAACACAAACTCTCATATTATTTGTATGGAAACAAACTAAAAAGTGGTTACACATAAACAGGCATCCGTTCTCAATTACATCGGCTCCAGGAAATGATTACCTTAGTGTCCACATCAGGGGTCTAGGAGACTGGACTAACAAGTTAAGATCAAAATTCTTTAAGGTACTTAACTCCATTTTTTCCCTCTACATAAAACACTAGAGATCAAGTAGGTCCAAGTATGTAATTTCATTTGTATGTATCTGATCCTCAGGTGTGTGGCCACCCTGATGAAAACAGACACTGGAATAGCAATGAGTAAGTTTTATCTATCAGTTATTTACTGAAGCAAATAATAGAGGAGGAATTATATTTTTTTAACTTTGAACTGTGATTTCTCTAGCTTGCCAAAAATCCTAATCGACGGTCCATATGGAGCCCCATCTCAAGACTATAAGAAGTTCGAAGTTGTTCTACTGGTGGGTCTAGGAATCGGAGCTACTCCTATGATCAGCATTATCAAGGATATAATCAATAACTTAAAATGAAATGTTGATGAAGAAGAAGCAAGAGTCAGTAACGGGAACAACAACGTGGTCACACCTCCTCCCATTTATCCTGCTAGAGAAAACGAGATGTTCATAACCAAGAAAGCTTACTTCTACTGGAGCGCAAAAGAGCAAGGATTTTTTGACTGGTTCAAAAACGTGTTGGACGAAGTGGCCTACAGAGATGTTAACAACGTTATCGAGCTGCATAGTCACTGCACCAGCATCTTCCAGGAAGAAGACGCGAGGGCCGCACTTATCACGATGCTCCAGTCTCTGTACTACGCCAAGAACGGAAGGGACGTTGTCTCAGGGACAAGTGTCATATCCTATTTCGCTAGGCCAAAATGGAGGAGCGTTTACAAAAGGATCGCTGCGAAGCATCCCAACACCAGAGTCGGTGAGTTTATTCTTCAATCTTATCTTATTGATTGCTTCTTATGCATATATATAGTTTGAAGGTGAAAGTTTTGGTGTATTTGGCAGGAGTGTTTTATTGCGGAGCACCTGAAGCAATGAAAGATCATCCACCCTTGTCAATGGAGTTCTCTCAAAAGACCTCCACCAAGTTCTATTTCCATAAAGAAAATTTCTAGAAATTTATTTTATCTGCTTCCCGGGTTGAGTAACTTCGATAAAAATGTACACATGATGTCATTTAATATTTTTTTTTTGTTGTGGACAAAACGTGATCGTCAATTTAGTGAAATAATCATATACATAATAGCATAAATTGGGGTTTTTCGTGTCATGAATTATCTGTGTAAAAGGGTTTTTGTTTCCACATCGAACGTGACTAACGGTGATCGGAGATATGGAACAACAGTAGAAATTTTTTTTTCTGTTAAAAAAGTTACTAACATCTTTCTGTTTTAAAAGTTATTTTTGCTTAAATAACAGATTTAAAATTTTAACCAAAAAAATGTTTAAATAACAGAGTGTTGGGGAAACGTTTTTAATATTTTTCTATGAATTTTATTTTATTTTACTACTACCTGTATTTCTCAGACTAGGTGAATATGTTAAAGCATAGGAATAGGATAAGACATTTGACTTTTTGATTATGAACTTTTGCTATAGTATGAGTCATTCCGAAAATAGCTCTCTCTCTCTCTCTCTTGTACTTTAATGTTCATTATTGAACCATCATATATATATTGTCTTTTATTTTATTTTAATGATTTTTTGTATATTTTAATAATAAACTAGATCTTGATCCGTGCGACCGCACGGGTATTAATTTTCAGTTTTAGTTTTTATTTATTTATAAATAGTATATTTATAATATTTGATCATTTTATATTGACTAAGTTAGGGGTGGGTATTTGAGTATCCATTTGAATTCGGTTAAAATCTATTAGGGTTTGAGATTTTCGAGTTTAAAGATTCTAACTCTATTCGGGTATTTATAAATTTTGGTTCCGGTTTGATTCGGATCTTTGCGGGTTTGATAACCCATTTAAATTATTTTTAAATTTTCAAAATTTATATATCTTTAAATATCTCTAAATCTAAAAAAAAATATAACATGTAAATTTGAATAATGTAAAACCAAAGTACCTAAATTAAAAAGGGAGAATTACCAATTGTGACTCAAAACTTGGAGTCAAACCCAAAAGAGTACCCCAACTTGGGTCAAAGGCAAAAGTAACTTAAAAGGCTATTGAAATTACAACTATCTCCTTGTGAACAAACAAAAAAACGGATTTTTTTTTACGTTTCTACCCCTCGCAAGTCGTCTGTAAACAGACGACTTGAAAATAAGTCGTCCAGACGACTTTAAGTTAAGTCGTCTGGACAGTTATTCTTAAACATAATTTAAAAATTTTGTAAAAAATATTTTGATAAGTGAAAAATTGGAATTATGTAATTAACATATGTCTTAAGAGATATAAATTAATATATAACAAATTTCAATTGTTTTCAGCCCAGATGAGTGAAAGTAGTGAGTCATGATATTCTTTAGTTTATGTTTCATCAACATATGTTGTAGTATTGTATGTGTTCTTAGGGTTAGATTTTGGAAAGCATTAAAACCGTTTTTGAAAATTTTTAAAATTACCTAGGCGTGTTCATTTCTGTGTATAGTAAACACTATTGAAGTATAATTTGATTTTATAACGTGGTTAGTAAGTTAATTTAGTCATTTTAGTTTAGGGGTTCATTTTAGGGTATTGGACGACTTAATATTTAGTCTTCTGTTCCCAGACGACTAAATATTAGGTCGTCTGATGTACATTATCAGCCAGAATAAGTCGTCTAAACCGGACCAAACCTTAAAGTTTACCAATGTACTTTTAAAGCTAACCGGATTATTTACCCAATATATAAGGTGATTTTTTTTTTTTCCATTTTCCGCGAACAGAAACCCTAACAGTTCTCTCTCACCGGCGATATCAAAGGCGATTCGAATTCCCACTATTTCCGAACAACCATCGTTCTCAACGTCGGCTATCTATCTCACTTCATTCTCACCGTTGTCGCCGCAGCTTCTTCTAACCCTAGCCCCGCCGATTCCTCTAAACCCTAGCGCCCCCGCTTCCACTATTTCCGAACAAACCGTCGCCCTCGCCACCGTGCTCACCAACGTTCTCACCGCCGCTTACTCTAAACACTAGCTAGCACCGCCGTTTCTTCTAAACCCTAGCGCCGCCGCTTCTTCTAAACCCTAGCGCCGCCGCTTCTTCTCTGTAAACCGTAGCGCCGTTTCTCTGTAAACCCTAACGCCGGTAAGTCATCAAACTCGTGGAAAAGATGAACATAAAACGTTGTCTCTTTCAATTTACTCATTCTCACCGTTTCACGTTTATTTTTTCAGATCTATAACCACAATGACGAGTACTCGAACTCCTTCTGCGACTAATCAGGTCCGCTTGAAATTTTTCTACTGGAAGACTTGTAAGTAAGTCGTCTGGAAAGTCTTCAACCTGGACGACTTAGTACGTCCATTTGGAAGACTTTCCAGACGACTTAAATATAAGTCGTCAACTAAGTCGTCCAGTTGGACGACTTTCTAGACGACTTATATTTAAGTCCTCTACTAAGTCGTCTGGAGTAACAATTAAGGCGTGATTGATTTAGCTTGTGTTCTGACTTCTATTGTTGTCTTTGATTATTTTGCAGACAAAAAGGATGGATATTCCAGAACTCCCCCGTAGGTTATACACATTAGGGGAAGAGCCAGAACCCCACAATAGCATTTCGTATCATACGGATAACACGAAGTTGCATACTGCTCTTAGGGAAGCTCTCACTGATGCTGAATTTGAAGAGCTCAAGGAGTCGAGATTGGGAGTTTTCATCAAGTTCAAGGAGCAGGGATTTGGTTGGGCTTCAAGGCTGGTTCACCACTTGCTCGGTTTAAAGCTGGACATTAAGAAGAAGTACGAGATGTGGTGTCTCGTTGGTCCAGAACCTGCGAGGTTTTCACTGTTAGAGTTTGAAAACATCACTGGTCTAAACTGCGACTACATCGAGGACCTTGAGACACCAGAATGTGAAGTTACCCCACAGATGGTTTCTTTCTGGGAGATGATGGGAGTTCATCGGGAAGCTGGGCCAAGTACTGATCAGATAATAGCAGCACTGAAGAGATGCGGGGATTGGTCCAGGGAAGATCGCAAGCGACTCGCGTACCTTTCCATCTTCACTGGATTCATTGAAGGGAAAAAGTTCTCAAGCGCTACACGAGCTACTCTCGCAAGGCTAGTGATGGATTTAGAAAGGTTTGAGAATTATCCATGGGGGAGAGTCGCGTTTAAGGTGCTGATGGACTCTTTGTGGAACAAAGATATTACTGGCTGTTACACCGTGGATGGCTTTATACAAGTTCTTCAGGTCTGGGCGTACGAAGCTATTCCGGGATTGGGTGCTAGTATTGGTCTACCCAGAGCAAACAGTCCGTCTCCACCGATTCTGGCTTACAAAGGCAGCAGAGGCCGCAGATTCATGAAAGCTGCTATCTTGAGTCAGGTACCTTTCCATCTTCACTTAATTAAGTCGTCTGGAAGGTCTTCCAGCTGGACGACTTAGTAGACGACTTATTATAAGTCGTCTGGAAGGTCTTCCAGCTGGACGACTTAGTAGACGACTTATTATAAGTCGTCTGGAAGGTCTTCCAGCTGGACGACTTAGTAGACGACTTATTATAAGTCGTCTGGAAGGTCTTCCAACTGGACGACTTAGTAGACGACTTATTATAAGTCGTCTGGAAGGTCTTCCAGCTGGACGACTTAGTAGACGACTTATTATAAGTCGTCTGGAAGGTCGTCCAGCTGGACGACTTAGTAGACGACTTATAATAAGTCGTCTGGAAGGTCGTCCAGCTGGACGACTTAGTTGACGACTTATAATTAAGTCGTCTATTTAGTATTTTGTTTCAAATATCTAACTCGATTCTTCTTCTATTTACTGCAGACCCGCGTGATCAACTTTGTTGAGAAGGACATTAGTGAAATGTGGCCAAAATGGGACTCTGAGGTTGATGACGTGCCCGCGGAGAACATCATTAAAGTGATGTATGATCGGAGACCGTGGAAGTGGACCATGGATTGCTGGGAAGTCACTGGTACAAAACCCAAGTTTGTGACTCCATCGAAAAGAGCCAAAGAGATGGTTGTGGAGGAGGTGGAGGAAGACAATCAGAGACCTCGGAAGAAAGCTCGTAAAGAGGCTCCTAAAGAGGCTCCTAAAGAGGCTAGAGAAGAGGCTCCTACAGAGGCTACAGAAGAGGCTACAGAAGAGGCTAGAGAAGAGGCTAGTTGGGTGACCAGAGAGGAGTTAGAAAACATGTTCAAGGACTTAGGTGATTGCTTTTTTGTTTACAGTGATTATTTCACTAAGGAAGAGGACAAACCACGTACATCACCAACTTGGTGGTATCAAAAACTCCGGACATCCAAAGCATGGCTGGAAGACGTAGTAAGTCTTCTGCTTATCTTTAAGTCGTCTGGTAACTTGTCTTTGTATAGATTTGTAAATATATAAGTCGTCTGGAAGGTTTTCCAGCTGGACGACTTACAAATAAGTCGTCTGGAAGGTTTTCGAGCTGGAAAACCTTCCAGACGACTTATTTGTAAGTCGTCCAGCTGGAAAACCTTCCAGACGACTTATTTGTAAGTCGTCTGGAAGGTTCTAACTTGTATTATTTTATATGCAGCATATAGATGCTTGGATGAATGTGCTGAGGCAGAGGTATAAGGAGAACCCACAATGTTTCCGGAGCGAGCGAATGTGCTTCCTGGATCACAACTTTACCCAGTCTTGGAGAGAACAGTATCTGGTCTTCAAAACATCGTCGTCTGATCACAATGGTTTAGGAAAAATGCTACCTAGTGGGGCGGCGAGTTTGTATGACGGATCAATGCCTTCATTTTGCCAATCAAACAAGAAGTGGGGGAGGACATTGATGATATCTATGCGCCACTGAACTTGGACAACAAACATTGGGTGGCTATTTGGATATCGATCCCTAAGAGGCACATAGTCGTCTGGGACAGCATACCTTCAACTACCATACCAGAAAGATGGGATGAGATAATGGAGCCTTTTCTCGAGATGGTCCCTTATCTGATTGTGGAGTGCGGAGACCAGATGCATGGGTTGGAGCGATACACTTATGAGAGACTCCTCAAAGATGTACCCACGGCCAACAATGGTGATTGTGGCGTGTACGCTGCAAAGTACATTGAATGTCATGCTCTTGGGGTCCCCTTTAGCCCTAAAGACTTTGCTAGGTCCAATGCGAAGACTATGAGGGATACTATGGCTTTGGCTATATGGACGGAGCTTGTTGATCAGCATCTGAAAGATAATGAGGATGGTGGTATGTTTGTAGGCATGTATGATTAGATACACAAATCAATTTGTATAGATTTTTTAACTTGTATAGATTTTTTAAGTTGTATAGATTTTTTAACTTGTATAGATACACAAATCAATTTGTATATTTGAACTATTTGTATACACAAATCTATTTGTATATTTGAACTATTTGTTTACACAAATCTATTTGTATGTTTGTGGGCATGTATGATTTATTTGATTTTCTAACTTGTATAGATTTTCTAACTTACAAATAAGTCGTCTGGAAGGTTTTCCAGCTGGACGACTTACAAATAAGTCGTCTGGAAGGTTTTCCAGCTGGACGACTTACAAATAAGTCGTCTGGAAGGTTTTCCAGCTGGACGACTTACAAATAAGTCGTCTGGAAGGTTTTCCAGCTGGACGACTTACAAATAAGGTCGTCTAAAAAAATAAGGTAGTCTAAAAATAAAATACACTGGACGACTTACAAATAAGGTCGTCTAAAAAAAATAAGGTAGTCTAAAAATAAAATACACTGGACGACTTCGTAAAAGGTCGTCTAAAAAAAAATACACTTGAAGGGATAGTAGAAGGTAGTCTAAACACTGGACGACTTAAATACACTGGACGACTTAAATACACTGGACGACTTCGTAAAAGGTCGTCTAAAAAAAATACACTTGAAGGGATAGTAGAAGGTAGTCTAATACACTGGACGACTTCGTAGAAGGTAGACGAAACACTGGACGACTTAGAAATTAGTCGTCTGGACGGGTAATCAAGACTGGACGACTTATATTTAGGTCGTCTGGACAACTAGTCAACTGGTTGTGTACATTGTGGTTTCGTATGGCCAGTTTCCTTGCAGTTTGAGCATCTCCGTGCCCTGTGTTTCTTCCTGGGTTTGTGTCCCCTCATCCTAGATAGCTCCAACCAAGATTGCCATCTTGATTTCTTCTGTCTCCCCGGACCACGCTTTACGTTTGGAGGAAAGCATTCTCGTTCCTCAATATGTTGTGACACGATAGGATATATATTCTCTGAGTATCCTGCATACAGATGATTCTTTGAGTAAAGTGGACATACAAGTGTATCGATATGCACACCAGCATGTGTTCCAGCTGCTATAGCATGAGAGCAAGGTATTTTCTCCACTCCATAGACACCACAACCACACTTTACATGTTCCAAATCAACCGCACAGTCCATTTTGCCACCTTTGACAAAGAAACGCCATCCATCAATTGGTTCGACCGTCATCGTATCCGCTATCTCTGATCGAACAGCAAGCAAGTATTCAACACCCCGGCTATGTACAGTTGGGAGACTCAAAGCATCTTGTCTCCTTTTCCAATACCATTTTCCTAACTTCTGCCTTATGAACTCCAGCAGGAACGGAATCGGAAATCCTCTTGCTCGCTTCAGTGCGGAATTAATAGATTCAGCGATGTTGCTTGTTTTTATGTTGAACCTGTTCCCCTTACAATAAACCCTTGACCATAGCTTGGCGTCGGCCTTCTCCAAATACGTTGCAAGTTCCGGGTTTGCACTCCGTATCTCAGCCATGTACCGGTTAAAATCGTGAACCGTGTGCGCATAAGCAGCCCCTTTCACCAAGTACATGAGATGTTTCCCTTTAAACTTTTTGACAATGTTATCTTGAAGGTGATAATAACATATTCCTCGGGTTGCCCAAGGAAACACCTTCTCACACGCACTTTTAATGGCCGCGTGCCGGTCAGAGACTATCACCAGAGGCTTGTCATGAGATATACAACTAGCCAATTTTGTGAAAAACCATTCCCAAGAAGGTTCATCTTCAGCATCCACGATCCCAAAAGCCAATGGGAATATCTGAAAATTGCCATCTTGTGCGGCTGCAACTAACATAACACCTCCATACTTTCCACTTAGGTGAGTTCCATCCACCACAATGACCCTTCTCTGATACTTAAAACCTTTGATAGAAGCTCCAAAAGAGAGAAATAGATACTTAAATCTTTTCTCAGAATCAAGTTCTATAGCCGTGATAGAATCAGGATTTGCAATGGAGATTTGCTCGAGATATGAAGGCAGACGCGAATACCCTTCTTCTGCTGATCCTCTCACCAATTTCTGTGCATATAACAGTGCTCTGTATGAAGTGGTGTAATCAAGCGTCATGCCAAACATGTTCTTCATTGCATCAGTGATATGCTGTGGAGTTATCCCATCAATGATCCCAACACGATCAATGAAAAGACTACCAACATACTTTGGAGTACAGTGTCTCCGCTGAGCGATTCGGTCTCCAATTGAGCATAAATGTTTTTCCACATACTTTGTTACCCAAAACGTGTTTGACCCATGTTTCACACTCGCTCTGATCTTCCATCCACAACCGCTAACCCGACATATTGCCACAAGGAGAGTTTTTTGTTGATTTGTATATTCTGAAAGAAAACCTACCCCTCACTGCTGTCAACCGCAGCTCTGAAAGCAGTGCATCCTTGCTAACAAAACTCTGGTTGACATAGATGCTGGTACAATCCGATTTTCCTCCTTCAATAGCATTTGTCTTAGCATATGTCTTTTCAATTTCTTCAAAACAAATATTATCATCATCTTCCTCGTCCTCATCTAGAACCTTTCCATAAAGACTGTAATCCCCACCATTCTGATCCGTTTCACCAACAATAGTGTTATCAGCATCCTCCTCCCCATTTTCCTCCTCCCCATTTTCCTCCTCCCCATCTTGATTTTCATCTTCAACAGACTCATTATCACCAACATCTTCAAAACATTCATCAGCCTCATCATTATCACCAACATCTTCTTCCCATTCACCAGCTTCATCATTATCACCAACATCTTCTTCCCATTCACCAGCTTCATCATTATCACCAGCTTCTTCTCTTTTCTCTGAAACCGTTTCCACCTTGCTGCGGCTTGATACACAAAGACATACTCTATGCGTTTTGAGTATCTCGAGCAAGTTTCGAACTTGTCTATCACTTGTAACATGAATGGGAGGACTGCTTGGAGTCATCATCATTTCTGCTGGTAATGAGTAGCTAATCTCCACAGTCACTGATCTCATGTCCAGGTTATAATCTTCTTGAGCCATTGCAACAAGTTCAGCATGTGTTGAATC
This sequence comes from Raphanus sativus, assembly GCF_000801105.2. NCBI lineage: Eukaryota > Viridiplantae > Streptophyta > Magnoliopsida > Brassicales > Brassicaceae > Raphanus > Raphanus sativus. The sequence continues at coordinate 27,195,250 of NC_079513.1, forward strand.
TTCATTCAATAAAAACAATCTTGCTCCTTTGAGATCATCAACCACAAAATCCCAACGGAAATCTCTCAACAACCATTCTCCATACACTGCATGTAACTTAAAAATCATCTGCAAATATTCAAAATAAAACACATTAGTAAACATAGAGAAAATGAAGAAGTTCAACAAACATTATCGCAGACGACTTAGATTTAAGTCGTCCAGAAGACTTAAAGGTAAGTCGTCTAAAGAGGTCACTTTTGCAATTGAAAATTAAAAGGGACGACTTAATTCTAAGTCGTCCGGCTTTGTTTGTTAAAAAAAAAATTTCAGACGACTTATATATAAGTCGTCTACGAAAAACGGGCTAGTTTTGCATTTGACCGAATCGTGTCAGATCTTTGACTATTTCTGGACGACTTATAAATCAGTCGTCTCTGGAAAGTAAAAATTTCAATATTTTATTCAAACTAGACGACTTACACGTAAGTCGTCCCAGGTTAGTTTTGTAATTGAAAAATAAAACTTGAAATTTAACTTTCTCCAGACGACTTAACTAAAAGTCGTCCAGCTAGACGACTTAATTTAAGGTCGTCCGGGATAAGCAAGGTTTGGACGACTTAATTGGGAAAAATTCTGGACGACTTTGCTTTCCCCGGACGACTTTAAATTAAGTCTTCTGACGGGACGACTTTATATTATGTCGTCTGGTAAAAATTAAATTATGAAGTTTTATTTTTCAACTACAAAACTAACCTAAGACGACTTACACGTAAGTCGTCTAGTTTAATAAAATATTGAAATTTTAACTTTCCGAGAGACGACTGAATTATAAGTCGTCCAGAAATAGTCAAAGATCTGACACGATTCGGTCAAATGCAAAACTAGCCTGTTTCTCGTAGACGACTTATATATAAGTCGTCTGGACTGTTTTTTTTCACCAAACAAAGCTGGACGACTTAGTTTAAGTCGTCCGTTTGACCAGAAGACTCATCAGTAAGTCTTCTACATACAGATGACTTACTTGTAAGTCTTCTACGCGAACAGATTTTGAAAAAAATTCAAATTCGTACCTTAAACTAGGTGAGATGACTTTGTTTGCACACAGGGTCTTCTCCAACCACCCAGAACCTCAAACGAAAGCAACCGTAAGTCAAAACGAAAGAAATATGGCTCCAAACAATTTTGAATCAAAAGCTTCAGTTTTTTGGATGAATATGGAGAGAAAGTGAAAGAAATGTTGTTTTTAGTTCATAACAATTGAAACAGAGAGAGTGTAAAGAGATTTACGTGCATTAAAGGGCATTAAAAGCTCCAAACAGTTCGTACAAGGTTGTTCCCACTATTCATGGCAGTGGCAATATTGTAAATACTTGAAGAAAATGAGGTTGAGACAGTAAAGAAGCCATTTTCGAAAAAAAAAAAAAAAAAGGGTTAATGGCATTTTCGTAGATAAAATGCAGATGTGGGGTTAAAAACTCAAAAAAAAATGAGTCAAAAGAAAAGGTTAGTTTTCTGTTTGAATTCAAGTTTTGAGTCACTTTTGCAATAAGCCCAATTAAAAATTAAAAATAGGTTTGACTTGAATATTTGGATGAAGAATAAATATATATATTTTAAATATTTTGGGTGTTTTGATTATTGTTTATCTACTTTAGATATTTACTTTTGACTATTTTTTATATTTCAAATATATTAAACAACTTTTGATAAAAAAAAACAAATATTTTAAACAACTTAAATAGCTTATATCTTGGATATTAACTCGAAAAATAGCCAATATATTGAAGTATATAAATATGATTTAAATACATTTGAATATCTGAAATATTTCGTTCTGATAAGGTTTGGTTATGGTTCTCTAGATACCAAAATTGTAAATCCGTTTGGATATTATCTACTTTCGGTTCAAATTTGGTAATACTTTTTCGTTTAGATTTGTTAAATGAAGAGTTGATATTATAGTTTCCATGAATTTTTTGTCCAATAAAAATGTATTTTAAAAAAAAATTTGACATTGATTTAGTTGAGAAGTTAATGAAGTGTATTTAATTCAAATTTAATTTTAGAAAACACATTAATGTAAGTGGAAAAGACAAAGCAATGAAGTATTATTTAATTGTGTATTTAATTCAAATTTAATTTTGGAAAACACATTAATCAAAGTGAAAAAAACAAAATATTAAAATAGAAAGTATTATTTAATGTCAGTGACATGAAAATGTAAATAACACTAAAAACTAAAGTGCATTTTAAAACTATACTTCAGTTTTAATAGATTAGATGGATGATTTAAAAAAAAATTAAAGAGTTTTTGTTAACATAAATAGCTAGAGCTAATTGGTAAATTTTTATAAGTATAGAATATTATTAACAATAATTAATAAAATGAAAATAGAACCATTTTAGAATATTATTTTTGGTATAATACATTGGAGTAAGATCTAATTCTATTTTGGTGTTTCACTATTTTACAGAAGAAAAAAGAGTAATTAATACATTCATTATAGATGTTCTTATTGGCTTCATGGTTGAAGTGTTTCTTCTTCTACGGATGGATTTCTTATGTCGGTAGTTACACTCTGAAACTACTGAGCTCATCTGGACGTTGCATAGATCAAGTTTGAATGTAGCGACGAGCCGCAAATAACTGTGGTGTATTTGTTATTTCGTAATGAATCGAACACTAAAACTTTTAGAAGGGCATGTGAGTGGAAATATTGATTATCATGCTCCGTAGTGGACATTTGGAGTAGCTAGCATGTTTGTTTTCTTTTTGTCGTTGTCATGTATGTGTTTGAAATTTTGCAATGTTTGTTTTACTAGACGAGGGAATGGGAAATGTGTGTGTACAGACTATAGAGAATTTGGTACGTAATTAATTCTGTGTGCGCTGCAAGTTTTATGGGTGTGAATTTATTGCACTTACCTTTGACTGACCTTAATGGCCTTCGCGTTCTAGGTTCGATTGACACTAGCATAGCCAATTGGAAATTTCAGGATGTGTATAATTGTATAACTATAGTTCAAAAATAAATAAGCCGAAAATAATATTTTTAATGAATTTAAACTGTAGTTTTCTGGTTGGTAATTTCTCATTTCTACAATACTAGGTGTTTTCCTGCACCATGTGCAGTAAAAAAAATTTAAAATATTTATAACAGATAAATATAAATTATATTTAATTTTTATTAATATTATAAATTTTATTTTTTATCAATATTTTAATATAAACTTGATTTAACTGAACATTAAAATTAAGATAAAAATAATTTTATTTATTTTGATTATATTTAAGAATGTCATGTATATATTTAAAATTATAATCTTAGGTAGATTTTTCTATATATTTATTTTAATTAAATATATTAAATAAATATATAAATTGCATAATTGTCAAAATTAGAATTAAACAATATTTATAAAATCTGTAGATATATATAAGAAACTAATGATTTTACTATTTAATTTTATTTTATTATTCATTTTTATAATTTTCTAAAAATATGTATATATTTTTGAAATATTTTTAACTTAAATGATATTTCGAAATTTGAAATGCCATAATTGAATATATCTATTTTAATGATGATTTATGAGTTATTACCATATTTTTAAAAAGTCCAAAATATAAATTGACAATAAATATAATATATTAGCTATTACCATATTTTAAAAAGTTTACCAAAAATATAAATTAATAGTAAATATAATTTTCCATGTCATATTAATCTATAATACATGTCATCAATTTTAGTAATTATGTCATATTATTTTTGTGAAAATAATTGTAGAGAAGACAAGCGGCAAAATTACTTCTCAAATATAGTCTAGGGGATGAAAATTTCATAATTGTCAAAAATTAAAATTTAAAATATTTATAAAATATGGAGATATATATAAGAAACTAATGATTTTACGATTTAATTTGATTTTATGATCTAATTATTTTTCTAAAAATATGTATATATTTTTGAAATATTTTTAATTTAAATGATATTTCGAAATTTGAAATGCCATAATTGAATATATTTATTTTAATGATGATTTATGGGTTATTACCATATTTTAAAAAAGTTCAAAAACATAAATCGAAAATAAATATAATATATGAGTTATTACCATATTTTAAAAAATTTATCCAAAATATAAATTAACATTAAATATAATTGTCCATGTCATATTAATTTATAAGACATGTCATCAATTTTAGTAGCCATGTCATATTATTTTTGTGAGAATGATTGTAGAGAAGACATGTGGCAAAATCACTTCTCAAATATAGTCTAGGGGATTCCGAAAACTATTTTCCATTAAAAGGATATTTCAACTTCTCAAATCTCAACAATGCCTTGTTCAAAAGAAAAATCTCAACAATGGCCTTGACTTGATATTATGTTGGAGTTATTACAAATGTTTCTCTTATTTATAGTCACATGCAATTTAGTTCCTCTATCTTACACATTAATTGCTGCAATTTAGTTCCTCTATCTTACACATTAATTGCCCTATACGTAACCTTCAGAAGGTGACAGTTGATGATATATATAAGGATAAAGTCAAAAATCATTAATGGAAATATTCGGAAATTAGATTAAGCATTAAGCACAAAAGAATCATCAGTTTTAAGTTAAAACTTTTAACAGTTCAAAACCATCAGTTTAAAGTATTTAATCCAATCACCGTTGATTAATATAAAACCATGCAATATAATTTTATAACTCTTCTGTTAAATTTTTAAAGCTATAATTAACATCATAATTTTAAAATGCAAGAGTTTCGGGAAAACGTTAAATATTTTACTATGAATTTTATTTTATTTTATTTTATGTTTCTACTAATATGTACTTGTCAGAGTAGGTGATAGACATGTGACTACTTGATAACTATCTATAGTATCAGTCCCAGTCATTCCGAAAATAGCTCTCTCTTTTATGGCGTCGATAAGCCGTTTGGTCAATCTAAATGTGGTGGTATACTGAATAAAGAGTAATATAAAGTCTAATTATAAATGAAAATAATCAAAAGGACTAGCTACGCAAAATCGGGTAAATACTAAAGTAGGATTTTATTAGGGCAGATCTGTAGTAGTTAAACTCGAAAGTGAATCCGACAATGTGATTTTTCACTTTTCCAAGGTACGATCCTTAAACCCAACTCTTTTCAGCTTTTCACAATGGCATAGACTCGTAATATACCCGAAACAACGAGGGTAGAACAGACAATTGCCACTTACCTCCCCCCCTCTGCTATGTAACTCTGTTTATATATCTTTCAACCTCCTCTGCACGATTTCCCCTGAGTCTCTTGCCTCTAATCTCGAGATCCGCCTTTAAACTTCTTGTCCGAAACTCAGAGCTTCTTTCTCATTTTGTGTTCTGTCACAGATCGAACCAGAGAAGGATCTCTCTAGATATCTCTCATTTTGGTTAATCAAAGGTACGTTTCATTGAAACCATCGAAGAAAAGTCATTGTATAGATCTATCCGTTTGTTGACTCAATTGATCGTTCTTGATTAGTCCCGATCTGATTTGTTTTGATGTGTTGTGATTGTGTCTTAAAAGTTTATTGTCTGGTTGGTGAGAAACATTTTTCTTTCTGTTCTGTTTTGTTCGGTTTGATTAATGTACATTTTCTTGATTCATCGAGGATTTAATTTTATATTTTTTTTTTGAATCGATGCATGTAACTCTTCCTCTCGTGATTTGATTTCGATGATCTGATCATATAGTAGTGTTATATCAATACACCATTTTGGAAGCAGCATCGAATAATTATTAATATGGATATTTTAGGTTTAAAGGGTATTAATTGTGAAGATGGCGTCAGCGACAGAGAACCAATGGCTAAAAGGAAGAGTGAAGGCTGTTACATCCGGAGACTGTTTAGTGATCACCGCTTTGACCCACAACAGACCTGGAGCTCCACCGGAAAAGACCATCACCCTCTCTTCTCTCATGGCACCTAAGATGGTGAGCTTTACTCTACATTCTAAAAAATCATTATTTTATTTATTTTTTTGGTTAAAGAAAAGAGGTTCAAAAAAAAAAAAAAAAAAAAAAAGAGGTTCAAATTAAGATTAGCATTATCAGAAAATAGATATTTGACACAAAAGCTTTCTTTTTTTTTTTTATAACCTGAATTAATTGTCATGTTGTTGGATATTTTTGCTGTGTTTAGGCTCGCAGGGGAGGTAAGGATGAGCCTTTTGCATGGGAAAGCAAGGAGTTTCTGAGGAAACTTTGCATTGGAAAGGTACCATAGTCTTAAATCCTTTACTAATTCTACAACATTGTGTATTGGGATTGAATAATATTTTCTCATCTTTTATTTTATTTTATTTGAACAGGAAGTTGCTTTCAAAGTGGATTACAAAGTGGAAGCTATTGCTGGAAGAGAATTTGGCTCTGTTTTTCTAGGAAACCAGAATGTTGCAAAGCTTGTTGTTCAAAATGGTTGGGCCAAGGTGATCATAATAATAAGCATCCTATTTTACTCTGGTTGTGATACGTCAGCATTCTAACATAATACTTGTACTATGGACAGGTTAGGGATCCAGGTCAGAATAATCAGGGTAAGGTTAGTCCTTACATTACAGAGCTGCTACAGCTCCAAGAGCAGTCTAACCAAGAAGGGTATGGTTGTTTTAGCAAGGTTGGTCTTCCTCCTCCTTTACCTTTATATTCATAGTTTCTGATTTGATCTGATGGTGGAGTTTATCTAACTCCTAGGTTCCTGGTGCTGCTGAGGCATCTATCAGAGACCTTCCTCCTTCTGCTATTGGAGACTCTGCAGGCTTTGACGCCATGGGGCTTTTAGCTGCCAACAAAGGCAAGCCTATGGAAGGCATCGTTGAGCAAGTCCGCGATGGAAGTACCATTCGTGTGTATCTTCTTCCAGAGTTCCAGTTTGTGCAAGTGTTCGTTGCTGGAATCCAGGTGAATTAAACTTTCTTCTCTGTTTTGACTATTTTAAACATTTTAAGATGCAGCAAAGTTGATAAATATTTTTTTTCTGATAATGTTAGTCTCCATCAATGGGAAGAAGAAACACAAATGGAAACGTCGTCGAGACGGTTCCAGATGAGTCCAACGGAGATGCTTCTGGTGAGTCAAAAGGTCCTTTAACGTCAGCTCAGAGACTTGCTGCCTCCTCTGCTGCAGCATCGTCTGTTGAGGTTTCTGCTGATCCTTTTGCAGCTGAAGCCAAGTACTTCACTGAGCACCGTGTTCTCAGCAGAGATGTAAGTTTCCTTCATGTTTTATCTTTATTTTTGGCATTTGGACTATCTTAATCTGAAGGTGGACTTTGCAGGTTCGCATTGTTCTTGAAGGAGTTGACAAGTTCAACAACCTGATTGGTTCAGTCCATTACTCTGATGGGGAAGCAGTTAAAGACTTGGGTTTGGAACTAGTTGAAAATGTATGTGCTTATTACTGGAACATGTGATCTTTCTATGTTGTTGACAAAGTTACTGACATTGGTTATTATTATTTTCTCTAAGGGTCTTGCTAAGTATGTTGAATGGAGTGCTAACATGATGGAGGAGGAAGCCAAGAGAAAGCTGAAATCTGCAGAGCTTCAATGCAAAAAAGACAAGGTGAAAATGTGGGCTAACTATGTGCCACCAGCTACAAACTCTAAGGCACTTCATGACCAGAACTTTACCGGAAAGGTAGAAACATCTCTCTTGGTTTGAATACTGTCTTTATCTTTTGCCTTTTTTTTTAGTCATTGGTTTTATATCTCTCTCTCTTTAGGTAGTGGAGGTTGTGAGTGGGGACTGTATTGTAGTTGCTGACGATGCTATCCCATTCGGGAGCCCAGCTGCTGAGAGAAGGGTCAATCTTTCGAGTATCAGATGTCCCAAAATGGGAAACCCACGTAGAGAAGAGAAGCCAGCTCCTTATGCTCGTGAAGCAAGAGAGTTCTTGAGACAACGCCTAATCGGCAAACAGGTACTCCCTCAGTTTGGAGAAGATAAACGATAATTTTTTTTTTTACATTTTCAATGTATTACTTAATGGTAAATTGTAAACTTAAAAAACATTGTGTTTATTAAAATTCTATTGATTAAAAATTATGGGCAGTAGTTAATTACAAAAAATAATGCATTGCTTATCAAAATTTAATAAATATTTACCTAATATATGTGAAAATTCTAAAACATACATCTTTTTAAAACAGATTTGAGTATTACTTACTAATCTCATCATTGCATGAACAAGATTTGATGTTTTTATCTTTCTCTCTTGGTAAAGGTTATTGTTCAAATGGAATACTCAAGGAAAGTCACACCAGCAGAAGGTGCTACCACAACAGGTGCTGCTGATAGGATAATGGATTTTGGCTCAGTGTTCATTCCATCTCTTGCCAAAGGCGACTCCGAGGAAGTCGCTGCATCATCCATCTCCGGCAATCAGCCAGCTGGAGTGAACATCGCTGAGCTTCTTCTGTCTCGTGGCTTTGGGAACGTGGTTAGACACAGAGACTTTGAAGAGAGATCGAACCATTACGATGCTCTTCTCGCTGCCGAGTCTCGTGCCTTGTCCGGAAAGAAAGGAATCCATTCCGCTAAAGAATCTCCGGCCATGCACATCACTGACCTAACCGTGGCCGCGGCTAAGAAAGCTAAAGACTTCTTGCCGTCGCTGCAAAGAATCAGGAGGATACCGGCTGTTGTGGAATATGTGCTAAGCGGACATCGGTGTAAGCTTTATATCCCGAAGCTGACATGCAGCATCGCCTTTGCGTTCTCTGGTGTCAGATGCCCTGGACGTGGAGAGCCCTTTTCAGATGAAGCTATCTCTGTAATGAGGCGTAGGATCATGCAGAGAGATGTTGAGGTAGAGCTAGAGTTTACAACTCATTTTTCTCTCTTTTTTTTATATGATTTATTAATAATAATTTGTTATAAACTATACACAGATTGAAGTTGAAACGGTGGATAGAACCGGTACTTTCTTGGGATCAATGTGGGAGTCAAGGACAAACGTGGCGACGGTTCTTCTTGAAGCTGGCTTAGCAAAAATGCAGACTAGCTTTGGTGCAGACAGGATTGTTGAAGCACATATACTTGAAAATGCAGAGAGATCTGCCAAAAATCAGAAACTGAAGGTGTGACAAAGCAGCAACACATGTCTTTTTAGTAAAAAAAGTAAAAATAAAATCATCATTTCTAAAACCGTTTTGATGATCTTTTTTTTTGCAGATTTGGGAGAACTATGTTGAAGGACAAGAAGTCTCAAACGGAAGTACAACCGTTGAGACCAGACAAAAGGAGACCTTAAAGGTTGCTGTTACTGAAGTACTTGGAGGTGGTCGGTTCTATGTTCAAACGGTTGGTGATCAGAGGATCGCTTCTATTCAGAACCAGCTTGCATCTTTAACACTTAAAGATGCTCCAATCATTGGATCTTTCAACCCTAAGAGAGGTGACATTGTTCTTGCACAGTTTAGCCTTGACAACTCCTGGAACCGTGCAATGGTAAATATAAATACACTTTCTTGGTTTATGTGATTTTGTTTGCGCGCAAAGCCGAATGAAACATTCGCCTTGTTCTCTAAATTTTTTTGAAGAAAATTACATGGACAGCCCCCATATATTTTTTTTTTAATTATTGAAACTTTTTAAATATTGAAATCTTTCTTGCTTAAACCGTTACCTGTTTTTTTTTAGATTGTGAATGCGCCAAGAGCAGCTGTTGAGTCTCCAGATGAGAAGTTTGAAGTGTTCTATATAGATTATGGAAACCAAGAGGAAGTCCCTTACAGCGCAATCCGACCAGTTGATCCTTCCGTCTCCTCAGCACCAGGGCTTGCTCAGCTATGCAGACTCGCTTACATCAAGGTTCCTAGCTTGGAAGAAGACTTTGGTCCTGAAGCAGGAGAGTATTTGCATACAATAACGCTAGGTAGTGGCAAAGAGTTCAAAGCGGTGATAGAAGAAAGAGACGCATCTGGTGGCAAAGTCAAAGGACAAGGCACTGGAACTGAACTTGTTGTCACTCTCATTGCTGTCGACGATGAGATCTCTGTAAACGCTGCAATGCTTCAGGTTGGTTGGTTGGTTTCTTCTCTTTTCTCTGTCAGTCACTTTGTCTTTACAAAACATGTTTCCAAGAATCGGTGTTTATGATATGATGAACACAGGGAGGAATAGCGAGGATGGAGAAACGTAGGAGATTTGAGCACAAGGACAAGAAAGCTGCTCTTGATGCTTTGGAGAAGTTCCAAGAGGAAGCTCGCAAGTCTAGAACTGGAATCTGGCAGTACGGTGACGTGGAATCAGATGATGAGGACACTGATCCGGCTAGAAAGCCTGCCGGTGGTGGTCGCCGGTAAGTTATTATCGGAGAGCGATATAAGTTGTGATATGGTTCAAAGGGACCGGACCATAAGGTAGGAGGAGGGAGAGAAGAAAGTGTCAAGGTCGGTTTCTTTAAAGAGTTTAAAGACATGTTCATCGAACTTTTTTTGTAACGTTTTAGATTGTTTCCTTCTTTTTTTTTTTAATTTATAGTTTTGACTTTGAAAGAGAGTTTTCTATGTAGGACTTGAAATAAAACGAAGAAGTTCGAACTTATAGCTTACAGTGTTTCTTTTTTTGGTTTCTATCGTCTACCTATTTTTGATGTACTTAAGGATGAAACGTTTCGAACCAAAAAAAGGATGAAATGTTTTTGAACAAAAAAAAAGGATGAAATGTTATTGCACATTAGTTAAAAAAAAGGGAAAAAAATAATGTCCTTCACTGTTACATAGTCATCAATGTTCATAACTAAAACGATTTTTCTTATATCATTTTTTTTAAAGTCAGTTTAAGCAACATCTAATCATATTGTCTGGGTGTTAATTTCAGGCTAAAACGACTAATGATCGTCTAGCGATTTTGTATTTTCCAAGAGTTATGTTTAGATAAAATTACAACGCCAATTAAAGTGGATCAGTCTAGTACAGTACCATATTTATTTACTTATGTTTTGAATTGTTTATAAATGAGAGATATTGAGATCTAGTTGTGTATAATTGTGCAAACAATTAAACCGTAAATGTTCTCTATCTTTTATAGTGTTCTATATTCTGAATAGTACAGTACTTTCAATTCTAATTAAAGTTTACAGAATCGTAAAAGAAACATGCTCCATTTGTGATAAGACGCAAGTAAAGAGGTACAAAGCTTTCTCAATAAGGAATTAAAACTATAATCATATATTACTTCCAATATACTAAACTAATACGAGTTGAAGTAGTGGTGGTTGCTTACTGGCTCCCACTTTAGTGGGACTAGTGCTTATTCGACGTGATTATTGTCCATTGCTAGTTTTGTTATGAGATAAAACGTTGTAAAGAGCTTTAGCTATATAAAGAAAGGCCTACACTACACATTACTTAATTGTATACAATATATAAATCAAATTCACATTCATTCCTATGCTTTAGGTTCTTCTTTCTCAACGATAGTTTTTATTCCCTTGTATCGTGATTTTTACTTACTAACATAAGTTTATATTAGTGACGTTACTTTTGCTAGGAATAAATCACAAATTTAGTTAACTAGAAGATCAGACTCATAAAATTAGCTTAAATAAGCATTCACATTATAGATATGTCAAACGACCTGTTTTGGTAAGCAATTAAGCGTAGGTCATGTTTATCGAAAGCAGCTAATGATAATTCAAAAGATATATTCATGGAGTACATTCTTCCCATAGTTCGTACGTAAGCAGTGATGTGTAAGCTAGGATTGTTCATTAACTTTCAGAAAATGCAACTTTTTGGCATAATGATATACACTATGCAGCCAACTTTTTGATTATCATCATATTTCTAGCTTTGTAAACTGAAAGAGTAAATAGCCAGTTATGCAAGTATATCTCCACTTGTTGTTAAGGAAAAATAAGTATATTTTTGACATGTTACAAAAAAAAAGTATTTTTTTTTGACAAATTGATACAAACTCAATGTCAGTTGGATGCACGGCTGAGCTAGGTGGTCCTCGTATGACCACTAAACTGGATCACCTCCTACAAAATGAGTATTTTAGTATTTCGAAAAGTATGGTTGGTTTATTTGTATATAAAACGATTATTTATTATTTCCTAGTGGCAATGACGACACATTAATATATATAACCCGCTTGTGTTTTTTATTGTCATGGAAAGAAAATTAAGAATAATTTTAGATGAAGGAAAGCAAATGATATTTTCTTTTTTTATCAACAAAAAAAAAATCAAATGATATTTGACGACTGCTTCTAACATTTCTTCGCATCCCAGAAAAAAGATAGTTGAGCTAGCTAGCATCTCGACTAACATCTAACAAAAAGAAAAAAACTAGCTAGCATCTAACGTTGTATATAAATATTATTTGGGATTATTGATTAAAACTGGAATTCATTTAAGATTTCTACGCCATGCAATAATGCAAACCGGAAATTTTTAAAGAATTATATACAATGCAATAATGCAAACTGAATATTACTCAAAAATAATAATAATGCAAACTGAATTATTTTAAGCGTAAAACAGGCACATTATTGAAGTGCTTATTAGAATTTTACTGAAGTTAGGTATAACTTTCATAAAGATTCCACACCGTTGAAATAAAATTGAGCAAAACATATAGTACTTTAAAAATAACAATAGTAAATTAATAATGATTTGGATATGGGACCAAATGAAGCATTATAAATGGGTTGAAGATAAACATAGAAGACTAAAAGAAACACCAACATTTTATCTCTCCTTGTCACTAATCTAAGGAAGAGAAGAAGAAGAACATATGGAGGAAGAAACGGAACAAGAAGACGCCGTTAAGAAGGTTTCAAGCTTTGGTTAGCCGGAGTTAATTCGGTTCCGCTATCTTTCTCTGTTCTTGTTAACGGAGAAGGATACAAACGGCAAGTCATCAGAGGCAAAGGGAAGGCTACGCCTTTCTTCTTTTCGTATTTTCGATCTTTAATGTTTTTATTTCTTCTTCCGGTGATGTGTTGATTCTCTCACGAGAAGTATCCTGATTGCTTTTAATAGCTTTACTACAATCTTGTTGTTTCTCTCTAAACTATCTTTATATATTAAGATCCGAGTTGCCATTTACGAGTTTTTTAATTAAGATATACACATTGAGAAATTTTTAAGATCCGGCCCTGTGTAAAACTGTAGAATTTCATATCACTTTACAACTATGCTACTGTATCGTCGGCTCAATAAAGTTTTGTTTCTAGCATGTCTATATCATAAGAAAAAGGTTTCTAGTTGCAATGCATTGTTTTTAATAAAAAAATTATTAGTTCATAAACATAAAAGATGTATGTACTATGTGAAATTTAAAAACTAACTAAATAGTTTAAATTTTGAAATATGAACTATATTTAATTGTAATGTTGCTTCTATCCTAAACATTGTAACTAAAAAAACAATTAAAAGATTTGAATCACTGAATTTTATAATAAATATATGTAAAGTTGAGAGTACCATTATATATAAACAAATGTTTATAGCTTTATAGGTATACAATCATTGTCAATATCGTGGAGCATATCTTTTAGTTGAGATCCCCTAGACATTATTTGCGAAGTGATTTGCCACATGTCTTCTCTACAATCGTTTTCACAAAAAATTTGTGACGTGGCTATTAAGATTGATGACATGTCATATGGTTAAATATGACATGGACAATTACATTTAACTAGGTGTTTTCCTGCACCATGTACAGAAATAAAAGTTTTAAAATATAATTTATTTTAAAATACAAATTTTATTAATTTTTTATTTTGTTAATTTTTTATTTTGTTAATTTTTGATTTTATTATTTGCTTACAATATATAATCTTAATTTAATGATATGTAAAACTTTAAGATTAAAAAATAGTTTTATTCAATGTATATTTAGTAATATATATGTATATCTTTTTCTAAAATATATTCAATCAAATTTTATAAATGTAAGAGAAAATTTTGTTAAGTGTATAATTATCAAAACATAAAACTAAATAATTTTCTAAAATTTATGGATATTAAAAATAAACTAATAGTATTGGATTAGAAAATTATATTTAAAACTGTATAATTTTGAAGAATTGTTTTACTAATAATAATTATAAAATATAATTAAATTTTGAAAAATCCAAAATAATATTATATTTCTAGTTATAACATTATATTATTTATTGCTAAATTAATGATGATCTATGAGTTATTACCATATTTTTAAAATTTACTAAAAATACAAATCAACAATAAATGTAAATGTCTATGTCACTATTTAAAGAAAATTATATATATTTTTTAAATGCATAGTATTTTGAAGAATTGTTTTTAGTAATAAAAATTATATACTTATAAAAATATAGCTAAATAATATTTCGAAATTTTAATTATTATTATATTTCTATTTAATTTATTATTTATTGTTATATTAATTATGATATATAAATTATTGCCATATTTTAAAAACTTACCTTAAATATAAATCAATATTAAATGTAAATATGTCATAATTATCTTTAAGTTATTACCATATTTTTAAAAAATTATCTTAAATATAAATCAACACTAAATATAAATATCCATGTCATAATTTATTTAAATCCATGTCATAATTTATTTCAAGCCATATCATCAATGTTGGTGTGCCATGTCATAATTTTTCTTTCAAAATTAATATGGTGATGACACATGTCAAAATCACTTCTCAAATATAGACTAGGGGATGATGATATATATTTTTGGAAATCTTTGTAGAATATAGCAATAACTCATATATTACATTTAATATTGATTTATATTTTGGTAAACTTTGTAGAATATGGTAATAACTCATAAATTATCACTAAATAAATATATTCAAATATGACATTTTGAATTTCGAAATATTATATAATTTTACTTTTATAATTATAAAATTTTTATTATCTAAAAGTTTTTGAATTTTCTGAATTAAAAAAAAATCGTAATATCATTAGTTTCTTTTAGATATCTACAAATTATGTAAATATTATTTAGTTTTAATTTTTTAATTTTAAATTTTGAAAATTATGCAATTTAATAAATATTTTCCATATTTATTTAATATAAAATTATGCAAATTATAAATATTTTTTAATTTTAATTTTTGAAAATTATGCAATTTTCCATATTTATTTAATATATTTAATTAAAATAAATAGATAGAAAAATCTACCTAAGATTATAATTTTAAATATATACATGCACATTCTTAAATATAATTCAAAATAAACTAAATTGTTTTTATCTTAATTTTAATGTTCAGTTAAATAAAATTTGTATTAAAATTTTTGATAAGAAAAATAAAATTTATAATATTAATAAAATAATTTAGACATTTTCTTATAAGATAATAATATTTCTAGAATATAAAAGATTGATTATACATAAACGAAATTTATTTGTATTTTTCTTCATATTTTTCCAAAAACATAAAAAACAGAAAATATCTATCAAATTTCAAAATAAAGACTTATATATTTTATCAAAAACATATATAAAGTATACATAAATATATTTATGAACCTAAGGTAAGCTAAAAAAATGTAATTAGCAAAATATTTTTATTTTAGTCTAATTATAACCAAAACATTATGATTAAAAAATTATATAGCCCAATATACCAAATCCAAGTAATGAAATCAATCAAAATATGAACAATCAACCAATTATTACGACGTATCTATTTTGCATATATTCATTTACGTGAATAAATTTTCAATATTTTACAAGTTATGTTTATTAATGAATATCTGATTTACTTTTTTCTATTTTTATAAAATAAAATATATCAAATTATACAAATTTTTATGAAATATATTTACAAATATAAGAAGATAAACTGAATTACCTACTAATACGATAATTTTAACCTAATGAGACAAATCATCATTAATTTTGAGTCTATATACAACTCAAAAAAAAAAGGTTGAAATAATACAAAATATCATACTTAAAACATAAAGATATTTAATACAATTTTTTATACATACAAATAAAAGATTACTTAAAACATATAAACAAACAAAATAAAATATTTATTTGTAAATATTTATTTCCGTGCATGAGCATGGGAGAATCACCTAGTTAAAATGTAAATGATCATACAAAAACAAATCGATAGTTTTTTTTTTTGAAAAAAGGAAAAAAAATCGATCGATAATTGAGAAATATAAATGAGCTTGTTACTGTCATCTCACGTAAAACTCAAGAGTGTGAAGAAAAAAGATGACTAACGCCGAGAAAAAAATTGTATTAGCTAACCAAGAGCCATGTTTTTCTTCATAGCTTCATAAACAATATAAGTAATGTCTGGAACTACTTAAAAAGGATTTGGTAAGAGTCCTCTGTCGAAATTTCTCAGAGTTGCTTCGTTGTCGTCTCTAGTCCTAGAAATGGCTCCGGCTAGTGCTCCCGCGAGAAGCAATCTGCTTCTTTTGACATATTTGCTTATAACAGCTTGCTTTGCTCTCCAATTTCTACCAAGCACATCCTTTCCTAGTGACTATATATGTTTTCAATGGTGGCTGGCTCATGAGGGTATAACAAAAGAAAGTCTCTACAGTCCCATTGTTGTCCTTATCAACATGCTCCACAAAACGAGCGAGTTGCTCATCATCTATTTAAATGCCTACAAGAACATAACTGTGGTGCTTATGTTGGTTGGAGATAACAAACAATCAAGCATAAAAGCTACTGAAACAGAAAATGGCTCAACTGGAGTATTGTGTTTGATTAAAAGTTGTAAATGTTTGACCGTGAACTTGGTTGTTTGTTGGACATAGTTTCAGTTAAAGATATTAACTTGTGTGTTTGATGATCTGGAAGTTAAACTCTCACTGGTTTTCTTCTCCGGTTTGGAAGTTGGGAAACAAAGACTACATGTTCTGTTAAAGATATTAAGTTGTGTGTTTGAAGATATGACAGCAACCGACCTTAGCTCAGTTGGTAGAGCGGAAGACTGTAGTCTGTGACAGCAAATCTTTAGGTCGCTGGTTCGATTCCGGCAGGTCGGATTTTTTGTTTTGTTATATTTTCCCGTTCCTTAATAAACCTGGAAGAAAAAACTTGGTGGTGGTCCTAAAAACCAATTTGGGTTGACACAAAATGGGCCGGATTATTTGGAAATTTGAAGTGGGCTGCTTTGTATACATTATTACAATGCCCGTCAGTCGGTGCAATCTGAACATCCCATAAGAAGGAAACATTTTTTTTTAAATGGAAAAAGAAAAACATACGTACATACGTCTTTTTATTTGATTACATACAACGTACGTCTTTATTTGATTTTATCGTGGGTATGCATGCATAGTTTTGCATACATATACGTGTTTGGGCCGATAACTTTGAAAATGAAGGCAAAGGAAGTGGTTGAGATCTGTGAGAGCTTAGAAGGCCGCAAAGGTTGAAAGGACGGTGTCAGACCGGTGAGCGTGCGGGTGCGGACATCCCCCATTTCCGTTGACGTCAACGTACATTTCTGATTATTACTTTTTCCTTATATTCTTTCTGTCTGTCAGGATCAATAACAATTGTATTTATGTTTTAATGATTTGAATTGTTTTGTAAGCAACGGTCGACATATCTGAACTCACATCAGAAAGTTTTATCATAGGAGTCTACGGGAGTGATCAGTAGGAATTATTAGGCTAGCTTTCTTCTATTGGAGTAGGTAACAAGTAATAACGTTGCAATCTCAATATATTTTATTCGGCTCATGGTCTTCTACTGGAGTGATCAATAGGTTTCCGATAGACGATATATATCCTGCTTTTAATGATATCTAAGAATAATCTTATTTAGAAAACGGTTTTATATTAAGTCTAATTCCCGAATATTGAACTAGTTAATTAGTTTTTATCGCATACTTTTCTATTAATAAACCTGTAGTAGTCTCGTTGACATTTTATAAACACCTCTTTCTAGATCCTTTCAAATAATTTTGGTGCAGTTTCAAATGTGAAGTAAATTATGGTATACGATTACTGAAACTGAACATTTGAAATTTAACAGATTTCTTCTTTTCTTTTTCTTTTCTAAAATGAATTATTTGAATATAAAGAAAAATCCTTTATTTGTATATGAATTTTACTGACCAAGACATCCGCGCTAGCTTGGCATTATTTTAACGAATAAAAGAATATAATACTTTTGAAGCTCCACGAATGACTCGAAGTACAGATTTTGGTCGGCGGCCGAGATTCATATACCACGCACTAACCATTTACTGGAATATGTAAAAATGAATTAACAAAAATAAACTGAAACAAAGGTTCACAAACGAAGAAAGAAAAAAGACCAGAGAAAGAGGAGATAACGCGTTGGTTGGAAAGTATTCTAGTTAGACCAAAATTTATTATCATCGTTACCATCATTTCAATTGACATGATGATATGAAGAACGAGTCTAAATTTCAAAACGAAATCATTTTTTGTCATTTATGAAAATATGTGCATTGAATCTTGCTCGAAATGGTAATGCCCTGTAAATTTAACTATTTTCTTATATTTGTAATAATTAATTATTTTCTTCATTTTTAGAAATGATATTTGACCTTTTAGCAAAAAAATGAATATGTATACCATAAATAACGTATATGCAGATATAAACCATAAATAATGTATATATTCTCTCCGTTTTAATATAGAAGATGTTTTAGATGATTGTTGTTGTTTTACAATAGAAATATTTTCACATAACTAAATAATTTTAACTTTTTGAAAAACTGTATAACTAATTATATTTTTTACTATTTTGTTTATAATTAAACAAATTAGTTTTAAATTATATTTTCAAAATTCTATTGGTAAATTTCATATGTTGCATCCAACCAAAACTTCATGGATTATGAAATGGAAGAGTAGCAAATTAGCTCAATACCCTAAAATAAGTGGGATATCATAGAATGGAGGGAAAATGATAAAGATGAGGGGAAAGAAATTGGGAGGAAATAGGGTATGGAGTGCAAATAAGGTAGATTTTGTGTGTATGAAGTGCAAATACGCTTAATTATTTTCTCCCTGTTGTTTTGGGCTTAGCCTCTGGACGTTTGGATCAGCGCCATCATCGAATCCCACCATGTATTATTCCTTGTTTGTTTCAATGGAAAAGTTCAGTGTTAAGAAAAAAACTTAAATGCCGGTTTGTATATTTTTTTGATAAAACAAAAACGAGAGAAATATAATATATATGAAAACATGGGTCAAAAGGAGTCAACCTCTTTCGATTGACAAAGTCAAGCAGTTGAACCGTAGGGAATCTGTTTTGGTCAAGTTTTCATACTTGTTACTTCCTATCCCATTAAACTTTTCTTAACAGAGAACCCAATTACTTTTGGAACCCTGGCTAATGGCTATGTTGGAAATATAATCATTTTAGAAACATACAGAAGTAAACGTAATACTAAGGTTGACAAAAAAACGTAACACTAATAGTACCAATTATAAACTTTACCAACCATAACTATTTGGACGGTGTTTTGAGTAATAAACGTATTTCTTTATGACCTGATCCGATTCATACAAACTATAAACGTAGTCGTTCCGAGAATACATAGTGTTAACAGAGCCCATAAGAAGAAGGGTTAGAACAATCCAACGAATGTCAAATGAAGTTTGTGTTTGTTCAGGAATGTTTTAATTCGTTCTTAATTTCAAACTAAATGAAATGTCAAAATTCATGAATTTCTAACTAAATGGCATGCAGTTGATTAATTAATTCATATTTATTTTATACTATTTTGCATCATCATAATTATCATATATAAATTCTAAAAAGACATTCAAGATGTATGGCCATATGGGTTTATCAGATATTTCTAAAAAAATATTTCAGGAAGCATACAGTTACCATGTTAGATAAAACTGCCAAAACTATTTTCGATAATAATTTAAAAGACTTGAATAGTAGGAACCTAACTATTTTCATTAGCCAAATTGTTTTATTATATTTTACATAGTACTGTAAAAACACAACCGTATTTTCATATTTTGTCATAGACTATACAATCTAACCCAATAAATAATGCGGTACATGTCTAGATTTAGAATAAACCAATCTCCCAATACAATTGGACGAAATATTAACCTCTTTGTTGTTCAACCTCTATGGCTCAACAAATGTTCAAATAATATTATACGAGTGAAATTATAAGATAAATGTATTTTCATTCATAAAACTTCGGTTTGACTGTATTTCTGCTGTGGCAATAAAATCTTCCCATCAAAATGATCCAAAATTTAGCATTATTCATGGGATGTGACATCGTACAAACTTAAGATGTTTTTATCATTGATTTTTTTTTTATCACCTACGTTATACACGACATATGATATATCCATAACATCATGTACTGAGAAATAGTGAAAATTTTGTATGTATGCGTGTGCTTATTTGGACTACTTCCATAACTTTAAGGATCACATTTTTGATAATTATTCTCTTGGGAAATTAATTTAACTCCAAGGGTTGTTAACGAATAACCCAATAAAACTCTTAACAGAAGAAATTAAGAAAATGATCACAAACGACACACTCATAATGAAAATAGAAAACACTCAAGGGACAAATCTCTTCATAACAAATCACTCGAAACCCCTTATTCATGAGGATGTCAAAACCCCGAATTAGGAGAAGAATCCCCAAAATGCCAAAATCTTGTGTAATCTTCTTGTTGCCTTGAAGATCCACCAGAAGATGAAGAAGTGGTATTCGATAATGTCTGATGACTATAGATTGATCCTCCGGTTTCCCCACCGGCTAGACTATAGCCTAATACATCGTTACTATTTCCCCCTTGCTGAAGATATTGGTTATAGTAGTATTGGTTATAATATGGTATGGTTTCTGGATTAGTCTGCGGATTTGAGTAGTAAGTTTGATTATTAGAAGAGTAATAGTTTGGTGGACCGGTAATAGTACTAGTGTTACTTGCTAGTTGAGCTCTCTCAGGGAAATTAAGTTTGGCTTTGCTTCCTTTGAATTTAAGAGCTGCTTCATCATAAGCTAAGGCCGCAGCTTCAGCTGTCTCAAATGTCCCGAGCCACACTCGTGCAGCCTTTTGTGGATCCCTAATTTCGGCAGCCCATTTTCCCCATGGTCGTTGCCTTACCCCTCTATAATGTATTTTTCTCAAATTTCCTTCAACCACAAGTACACAAATTATTAACCTCATATATATGCTTATATACACACTACAATAAAATTGTGAAGTATGTACATATATGTACACACTAGTAATATATATCATCGATCTGGTCATTTGTATGTATGTACATATCATCATATACTAGCTGTCAATTGCAATAACTATGCTTGCAAATCCAGCTATATGTGCACGTATATATATAAGTTTACATATATACCTTGATCTTGAGTAGGAGGAACATGTTGGATAGGATCTTGCTGATTATACTCAACAGGGTGATGTAGATTATTATCAAGCGTGCTGCTTTGGTTTCCAATGACTTGAGTCAAGGCTGAGACCATGGCACGCGTGTCGTATTCGGATCGAGCCGAGAAGAACGGAAATATATTCTCGTCGTCATCGCCTTCTTTCTTTTCCTCAGATTCACCAGCTCGAAAGGGCCTCTTCCCATTATTCATTGATTATTAGGGCTTCAGATTTTGCACTGTTTCAAATAGACGATGATGCGTTGAAAATGAGAAACAAAAGAAGACAAGGAAAGTGGAAGAGAGATATTAATTAGGGTTCTGGAGTGAGCAATTTTGAAGTTTTTATAGAAGCATTTTGTTTGTGTGAACATAAGACAAATAGCAACAAAACGTCAAGCTGAAGTTTTGCAAATATTCAAAATTTTATTTAGTTTCTAGCTATATATCATAATTTTCGAGACACATAAAAATCATGCAGTTGTATGAGTGCATTTGTTAAAACTGTAGAAACGCGTGAAAATGGCCTTTTCATTTCTTATAGCAAAAAAAAAAAGGCGTACGTGTGAATCTGAACGGATTAAGAAATGGATATCAATAAAGATACTAAAAAGCTCTGACAGAAGAATTTAAATAGATATGAACACTGTAAAAAGATCCAAAATGATAAAAAGAGAAAAATAAAGAAGGAAAATGCATGCATGTACATATTATTTGCTAGTTTCTTATTCAGAAACACATGCAAGGAATCGAAGAAGAAAACAAACTTAAAAGTACTATTTTTAATTTAAGGTTTGATTTTATATAAGAAATATATTATTTGTGTATAAATTAAACCGACATTCTCTGAAAAAGTTAAGGGAATAAGAATATAGATAAACTTTAGATAGACAACAGTTTACGTGCGTTAGAGCAGAGTTCATTTTTTCCTTTTGAATTATATAGCAATATCAGTTTCTTTCACGGAAGTGGATTCGGACTAATTATATATTAATAGATTATGTTTTCGTTCCATGCATTGATCTTCTATCTCTGATGATGTTTTAATTTTGATTTATTTGGCGGCCCGGAATTCGGACCCTGGTGGCGAATAAATTCCCTCCCCCTCCCCATTACATATTTGGACAGAGACTGAAAAAGAAACTTAGTTATACATCCAAGAGAGGTGTGTACACGCTGATCATTAACGCAATCATTAACTCAAGAGAAAACGTGTGAATTGAACATGTTGTTTGGAGTCTCTTTTAACAAATAGATACGAAGATGTTTTCTGGTTTCATCTATACCTGGGAATAATTTAGTTTAAACTTCATAGTTATGTGGAATTTTTGTATCCAATGATCAACTAAACGTTTTCAAATGCATGCCCTAAGTCCGAGATTCAAGTTAATTAACTAAAAGCAGATGTGGGTTCGTAATATTAAGTCTGTATGACGGGATAGATTGTCTAGATACTGATAAATACATTCATTTTTCGTGGAAGATAATGAACCCATTAATAACTTAGAGTGAAAACTGTTAGTATCTTTTACTAAATGGTGAAAAAACATAGATTCGTTCTTGATCTAAGAAGTTACAATATTAACAGCTAGCATTGTATCTTTCTCGACAATATTCACAATAATAATATAAAGTTCAAAAAGAAAAATTCACAATAATATTGAAGAAACTAGAAAGTGCCGTTTTGGTATGTAACAATTTAGTTAAGGATATTTTCACAAAAGCACTTTGTCTGGGGCCTCAGGCCCTTGTGACAAGTCCCACATATCGTACTATTCTTTTTCCTGATCCCACAGATAAAATTTCTCATTGTAAGAAAACCTAGTTTTGGTCGGGAAAAGAGGTATTTTGTTAAGGAATTAAGAGAGGAACCAAGAGAATTGTAATGGACAAACTGTTAGTCTTTCCTGATCCCACATATGGACTTGGTCGTCTCGTATTACAAGGATTCACGTGGAACTTCAAAGTATGGTATAACCAATGTGTTGTGTAGAACGACATAACATATACTGTGCACATTGTGTGATACACTCAGTGGACCTTGTCCATATCTGATCAATCCATGAGGTGGGGAGACATTGAAATTTCTTTTTTTCTATACTTTACCAGTTAGCCGTTAGCTGATGTTGCTGCAAGTCTATTCGATTGATGTAGAGGTACGTTAGTCACTTAGTTGACCAAAAGCATGAAACAAGGGCTTAGACATAACTTTGAGAGAAATTTGCAAAATAATATTTATGACGCGAGTTAGAAAATACGATATTATGTAAAGTATTATGTCATTACTAAAATTCAGTAGAATCTATGCTATTTTGTTATAATAATCCAAGAAGCAAACCTAGTATGGCATCTTGAAAAGAACGAAAACTCTCAGAGTCTCAGGCATATTTTGAAGAAGCCGAATCATTAGACAAATTCAGTAATCTGTAACATGGACATTTAAGTATTATTAAAATAAGTCTGACCAAATTAGCTCAATACCCTAAAATAAGTGGAATACCATAGAATGGGGGGAAAATAGTAAAGATGGAAAGAAAAAAATTGAAGGAATATTGTGTATGGAATGCAAATAAGGTGGATTTGGTGTGTATGGAGTACAAATATTCTAATATTTTTTGGGTAAAATCAAATTAACTAACATTGTTCGTCTATACACAAACCAAGATAACTACGAAAGATAGCATTGTTCACATACGAAAGTCAGTCAAATGAAAAAAAGAGTAGTATCTGCAAGGTGTCAATGAATATGACTTTGATGAAGAAACACTTTATAACAGGAAATACACATGGTATGGTATGTATTTTAGTTATGTTTTGACTAAAAAGTAGAAAAAAATGAATAAAATTTATTTCTTGCGATTTTTTTTGTTTTTTTTTGTAAAATTTTGTTGCGAAATTGCTAATGGAAAAATGAACATGAGAACGTGGCAGTGTCGGGCTCCGACCAAGATTAATAAAATATTTGTTCTCATCCTCAAAAATTTTGATGTTTTTCATATTGTACAAATCTTTAAACTATAGAAAAAGTTTTATTTTTAAATTAAATTCTTACAAAATGTTTTAAGTTTCAAATCCAGCTATGAAAAATGCATGGTAACGTAGTTTATCTTAGGTATATACACATTTTATCATTTTATATCAAATATGCAGCTTAATCGCTATATTTCTAAAAAGGTATGTTTGATATGTTGCCCTAGTTTCATTTATTTTCTGCAAAGAATAATTTTCAGCGACAAATGCGGTAAAGTACTAATATAGAATCAACGATCACGTGTAAAGTTACGGCTTAGGTAGAAATGTCAGCACCTAAAATAAGAAATTAAGTCAACAACTTAATATGTTTTCGGTAAATTGATATGTTGACCGTTGAACAATAATACTACATAAATAGCCCACCAAATCAATTTGTAATTTAGCAAATAATATTAAATAAAAATCATATTTCTTTAGATAAAAAAGAAAAAAAGAAACAAATCAAAGAGTGAAGTGAAACTTGACGTAGCATACTGGAAATGCAAAAATTCCAGATAATAATAATAATAAAATAGAAAGCCAAAACGACAGCGTTTGCAGCTGAATGTATGTACAGAGTTGTTGAGAATGGCATCAAGAAGCAGAGGCGGTAATACTCGAGGGAGTGATGTTACGGTTTCTCATGTACGTCAAAAACTGTGAAGGCAATTCTGCTAGTAACGCTTCTACCACTGAGACCTCTCCATCTGCACACATAAAACACACAACAAATCATTCACCTAACCAACAACGCTGGCGTTGTTTCTCTTCAGACCAAACATATCAAAAGACTCACATTGCATGTCTCGTAATGCAACGAACTGGACGATATCACGTGACGCTACACGACCGCTCGAGCTTTCTAATCTCTCTCCTTTGTCTCCATCGAGTACCTTCACAACAACAACAACAACAAAGAGTGTAAGAATCTAATGGAAAAACCACAGACTTTGTAGTGTTGAAAGTTAAAAAAAAAAAAAAAGTGTTGAAAGTTTTCTTATTAGGAGGAACCTCCATTTCTTTATAGTCGGCTCCTCCTACTCCAACGATGAGGATTGATAATGGGAGATCTGATGCACTGACCAATGCGTCTTTCGTCTCTTGCAGATCTGTTATTACTCCATCCTATAAGAAAATCAGACAAGTTCAATTATTGTCTTTTTTTACATACAACAGTGTTCTAAATATTGGTCTAGGCGGCCCCAAGTCTGCTTAGTTATTTTTTAAAATGATATTTTGAACGCCCACCTAACCAATAATCTCTCATATAAAGCACATAACTAGTGTCCAGTGATTTCTTGAAAATTATAAAAACACATAACACACAAGGACATAAACTCACAGTGACGATCAACAAGACGTAATATCTCTTTGAGTTTTGAGCGAGTGACTCGCTTGCTATAGTTGCAGCAGCGTTGATAACAGGACCAAAGAGAGTAGGCCCTGCAAAAGAGACGTTGAAGAGAGCACCGTTGTATGCATTCATGATACCTTGAATCCCATCTACCTGAGGAAAAACAAAAAAAAAAGAGATTATTGAAAAACTTGATAAAAGGTTAGTTCATGTTGTTTAATTGAGTAAACATTTTTGTTGACATTATTACCTCACAGTAAGTACTGCTTCCGTTGAGGTTAAAGCAATGTGAAACCGGAATGTCAATAGGACGAGCTCCAAAGCCCCATGCTGGAAAGCGTTTGTCAGTGTCATAGAACTGCAACACTTCTCCAACTTCAACTATTGCCTGAATACAAACAAAGAAAGAAACAAAGATCACAAGCAGTAAACAAAACTTTGGATATATTGAGAGTCCTTACTCTCTGGTAGGCATTTAATCGTCCTGTAGGGTCAATGTAATGCAATGAATCAGGGAGGCGAGGGTTTCCATTTGAAGCTATAAATCAAACATGAGAGAGACAATGGGATTAGTCTTGAGAAAACTCTGCACTTCTTTTTTCAGAGTCGTCTACTATTCATACCTGTGAAATCAATTGCCACCATGAAGTTCAATTCAAATCCAGCAGCCAAGTATTCTAGGAACGTATGCTGAACAGTTTCAGTAAACTTGTCCACGAAAAGCTGGCTCTTTAATGCCTGAAACAAAAGGCAAATGGTATCAAGTTTACTAGCAGTTAAAGAAATGTTTTTAACATCTTCTTATTGTTGAACATGTATCCCTACCCTGTCTTCATGTTTATGTCCAACACCAGTAGGTAAGAACAAATTGATTCCTTGACCACTCATGTGAAGCTTTTCTAAATCTGCAAGTGACTTCTGAACTTTTCTGGCAAAAAAAAAGAAAAAAAATCATCTAAAGCTTTTAGCAACACATCCTCATTTTTTTTTCTTTTAAACACTAATAAATATGGGGTGCAACACCAGGAGGTCACCCATCCTAGTACTACTCTCTCCCAAACACACTGCGGAGTTCTGATGGGATCCGGTGCATTAGTGCTGGTATGATCGCACCCAGCAACACATCCTCATATCCCAAACTAATATCAAAGGAACCAAGAGTTTGTGGTAGTACCCGATAAGATTGTGGTTGCCATTGCCATTGAAGTCTAAGCACTCTACTACCAGTGGACTATCCTGAGAGTTATTACACAAGAGAACTGTTACTACACCTTCCTCCTCAAGCAAGAAAACTAAGATGTAAGAAAGAAACTCTCTCTCTCTCTCTCTGTTTACCTTACTCCCCACTTGCTGAACACTTAGAGAGACTGGTTTCCAAACCGGATTGGGTTCATTTTTCAAGACTTCGGTTTTCGAGACAGGGACTGGAGCCCCATGCTCCACAATCTTAGATATCACCAGAAACGGATCCTGAGCAAGAGAACTCAAGTTATATACATACGTCTGAAGTAAATCATGGTAAAATGGTAAAATACAAATAGCAGCTTACACTTTTAGAGAAATGATCCATTGATTCCAAATTGGAACACCTAAAAACAATTTCTGTAGTGGTCTTAGAAGCTAGAGACTCCTCAGCGTGGACAATAAGCTTCCCATGGTTCTGTGGCTGAGTACCTTCTTTGAGCTCTAAAGCAACCGTCCTGTTTGGTTTGGTGATAACCTGCGTATTTGAGATCAGTAAATATATATAATATATGAACCAATATTGTTAATCTAGAGCAAAAGACAGAGAGGTCGTAAACTAAAAACAATACCTCAGACAATGTACACGTTGCCTCACCGAGAAACTGCTGCTCGTCTGGCTTAAGCATCTGAAATTAAATTAAAAAAAAAAAAAATCAACAAATCATTTAAACGTAAGAGCAATCATACAATGAGATTGTACACATACCTCTTCCTTTGAGTTTTGAAACTGAGTGTCAATGTCATACACACGAAACCTATGCAGAAGAAGAAGAAGAAGAAGAAGAAGAAAGGTCATAAAGTATTGAAATTTAACTTTCATTTTCATGAGTTCTGTTTGAGAAACTTACAGCAAAGTCTGAACAACCTCGAACTGATAACGGATCGAAAACTTCTTAATCCATTTAGGATTCAAAGAGTTCAAAACAACTTCGCTACGGAACGATTCAGAGAGTGTCGTTCCATCTCTTCCTTTCGTATAAACAACCACCATTGCGTCGCTCTGTATAATAAATAAAAATATTAAAAAAAGGAAAGTTTCTTTTTAAGTAGACACATGTTTATTAGTACAAAAACGTTATTAAACCTTTGAAGTCACGTCTCGGTCTCGCAAATTGGAAGCGGAGAACGATAGCTGCGAAGGGGAAAGAAAGGACAAACAACACATGAAGAAGTTGAAGGAAGTAAAAAAAAAGATTCGAAGGAAGAAGGACCTCGATCTGAGAGAAGAGGCCGTCGAAGCCGCGAGACTTGAGGTAGTGGTCAACGGCGTCGTTTGGAGTGGCGTAGCCACCGGCGGCGGCGGAGGAGGAAGAAGTGTTCCCGCCGACGCCGACCATTCCGCCACGACCGCCACCATCGGACCAGCAGCTTCCCATGTTCTTAGAAGATTGGATCGAACAAGAACAGAGACAATCATGTAACGGCGAGTTCTCTTAAGAAGGATGGAGAGAGAGATTTGAGGAGGAAGAGGGAAGAGAGTGTGGGACCCGCTGTGTTTTTTCCAAGTCGACGATCTGTCTGAAGTCTTTGACTCCATTCATTTACTTACTGCCAATTTTATTCTTTATTATATTTTAAATTTTACTTATTTACCAACAATTATTATTATGGACCAATACAGCGAATCATTATTACGAAATAAAGGACATTATTACCGGGACTAATTGATGATTACAGATATTAAATATTGCAGCAAAAAACTTTGTATAGATTTACTATGTGAAACTTTGTGTTCAAAAAAAAAAAGATATAACTGGAGAGGTATTAAATTTGGGTGTAAGATAAAAAACGCGTCTATCACGTGAGGGTAATTACTATACAGACTACAGTAGTGGGCTAGTGATTTATTTGGTCCAAGGATTTTGATACATCGAAGCATGGTCATAGTTTCTTGTCATATATTATACTATACAACTATACAAGATGACGTTTTAATAAGATTTTATAATGGGAATAAACTTCTTTTTATTTTAAAAGAAGAGAATATTAATTTATGTTATTATAAGCTTTTATTCTTATAATGCGGTGTGACTGGAATTTTAGAAGGGAAAAAAGGCATCTTACGTGAATAATAAGACATGAAATTTCACGTAGTGACCAATAAAAAGATTTTCGCCAACAGAAAGGCAAACAAACCTTTTCCAAAAGCATAATTACGGGGAGATAAAACTCAAAATTAAAATAATCGAAAAGCAAATTACCTGATTTGATTGCAGACAAGACCCAATAGTTAAACCAACTAACCCAAGAGGCCAAGAGTGGGCCATGAGATGAGCCTTTCTATTTGCATAATGCTTTTCTTTTTACCATAGAGTCCGCTACTCTTTTATGAGACATGCTCATACGAAAATACGCGCGTAACGTAAAAAGTATCACACGTGTAACTTAACCATTGGTTAATTATAAACCCACTTTCTCAGATTCTCGAAGGTTTTAACCGTTTTTGCCGCCTTCGATCACAGAGAAAGCGAGAGAGAGAAAGAGAGAGAGATCACTCATGGCCGTAGAAGACGATCCGGAAGAGATCGGAAGCGAAGAAGGTAACCGGAGTGGAACAAAACCGCCGTCTAGTCCGGCACCGTTGTCGTCGCAGAGGACGTCGTGGCTGGTTCCATTATTCGCTGTAACTAACGTGATACTCTTCTCCGTCGCGATGTTCGTCAACAACTGCCCTAAGCATTCAGCTCCCAACCACCACTGCGTCGCCACGTTCCTCGGGAGGCTCTCCTTCGAGCCTCTCCGGAACAATCCTCTCTTCGGTCCGTCCTCTCGCACGTACGTACGTTGGCTATAGATCAGATTTCGAAGTTCATCCATAGGGATTTGAGATTTTAATATGATTGAGCTTTGTCTTCCAGATTGATGAAGTTAGGATCACTTGAGCGGTGCAGAGTCGTGGAGAGGCACGAAGCTTGGCGTCTCTTTACATGTATATGGTTACACGCCGGTCTTATCCATCTTGTGACTAATATGATCAGTCTCATTTTCATCGGTATTCGCCTCAGCAGCAATTTGGATTCGGTATAGACATTCAACAAGTAAAATGTAGTTCCATTGCTGGTATAACATATTTAATGATTGAAACTTTGGTTCTGAGTTTTGCAGTTAGGATTGGAGTTATATACGTTATATCAGGAGTAGGAGGAAGCGTAGTGTCTTCCCTCTTTATCAGAAACGGTGTCGTCTCTGTTGGAGCTTCTGGTTCCCTCTTTGGGCTTCTTGGCTCTATGGTTTCCGAGATTCTCACCAACTGGACTATCTACTCTAACAAGGTTGATCTTCTTGGCTCTGAGTATGGAAGGTTTAACTATGTTTGACCCTTTTTTTTTGTTACAAGGTTGCAGCACTCTTGACGCTTTTGTTTGTCATTGTGGTAAACCTGGCCTTTGGGATACTACCTCACGTTGATAATGTCGCTCACCTCGGTGGATTTTTAGTTGGTTTTCTCCTCGGTTTTGTTCTGCTTGCTCGTCCTCAGTTCAAGTGGTTAGCAACAGAGCATATGCCACATGGAAGAAGTCTCACCTCCAAGTACAAGCCTTACCAGTACATACTATGGCTCATTTCTCTGGCTCTGTTGATCGCCGGGTAAAGCTTGCGTTCTCCTAGAATCAATCACTCTTGTCATCTCAATGTTTATGGTTTTCTGCAGGTTTGTGGTGACGCTGGTGATGCTATTCCGAGGAGAAGAGGGGAATGATCACTGCCGCTGGTGTCACTACCTACGCTGTATTCCCACCTCAAGATGGAGTTGTGAAGAGTAAGCAACACTTTTTTAAAGCTTTATGAATGCATGTATAGTGTTTCAGGAGACTGTGTGATTGCTTGTATGTGTGTGGCTATCCTTCATTGCTCAAACTTGTGACTTGACATCACTACAAAATTATTGAAGTTTCTTTAACCAGACAAATGTGGACCCCCAAGCCTGTTGGTACAACGAGATCTGTACCGTAGGATCGATCTAGTCAATAGAAAAATACAAAACAGAGACTGATCACTGTCTGTACTTGTATGTGGACTCTCTGATTTACACATTCCTTCAACTAATTAAAACAAATTAGGATCAGAACTGAGATATGAAGAAGAATACATCGTCTTATCTGAACGCTGATCAAACGAACGCTCTGCAGCCGCTGTGTAGTAGTAATACTGTCCCTGAACTGACCTCTTGTAGCCACTCTCTGAAGACAACTCGTGAAGCCTCTGTCTTGGTGCACTTTGTGACCGGACTTTTGCTCTGTAAGACTCGGTGTTAGCCATGTAGTTAGGGTAATACCCAGAGCAGTACTCGTACTCGCTTCTCGTCGGCGTGAACGGTGTTCTTCTCCTTGAACCGCCGCTGCTGCTTCCTGGCCTAGACCTTACTTGTGGACTCGTAGGGAGAGATCCTCTTTTACTTGGCGACGACTCCTTGTGGTAGTAGGAAGCGAAGTGAGGCTTCCAAGTGTCGACTTCTAGGATCTTGTCATTGTCTTCGCTGTACTGCGGTGCGTTCCAGAGAGATCCCTCTGTCCTCCTCCATTGGCTCGAACTCATATGGGAACGGTGTTGGTGGTCCATGGCGATGACTTTGCTGTATTCAGCCTCTGAGACGCATCGTGCGTGGAGAGTGTGTGGAGAGGGAGGAACATGATGAGAAGAACGAGATGCTCTTGCTCGAGCTTGGAGCCTAACCAGCGTTTGCATCCGACGCAGCATATCAGCCGTTTGTTTCCTCACTATGTGCCCTTTCACTAACGCTTGGAGCTTCACTAACGCCTTCAGTGCTCTCAACGCTCTCCTCGCCTAGATTAAAAAAAAAAAAGGTTTGTTTTATACAAACTACACACCTAACTCAAACCATAAAGATATTTGCAAAAAAAAACTCCCAATCACTTACATTTCTTCTAAATGATTACAAACTTACACACCTAATTCATTTCCTAATCAATAGATTATAACTAATTAAAAATATTAGTGTCGGTAGAGAATAGTATTATAGGCTTGTTACAAGTTTCATATTTATTTGTCTCTTCACAGTATTTTCCGGGACCAATAGAAAAAATACAAAATTGAGCTTATCCTTTATGATTTTTTTTTCAGTAATTATTTAAATTTGGGATTAAGTAGAAAAATCAACATCAGACAGCTATTCCACACTTTAGTTCAAAGTTATCTTAACTTTCGAGGATTTAAATAAAATAAAACATTCAAATTTCGAAATTTAATCAATATTAAGAATAATAATTCAGGGAACTCACTAACCAAGTAGCCACGGAAAGCTGATTGAATCTTGACCGCCGCTAGATACTCTTGAGCCAACCGGCGATTATTCCGATTGTTTTGAGTTACCGACGAGGTTCTACCGCCGCCTCTTCCGGTGAGTCTCACGACCTCCGCCGCCGCATGAGCAGCCGCTAGTGCCGCCTCAGCCACCGCGGCGGTGGCAGCTGCGACGGCTATCGCATGCTTTTCGGCGTCCAAGGGTTCTTCATCGGGACGTCTCTTGCTTGGATGAGAAGACGACGACGCCGGATTCGAGGATCTGGTGGTGAAGCTCCACTTTCGAGTGTTGTTCTTCGTATGTGTTGTTTTCTCCTGCTTCTTACTACCGAACAGACGACTGAAGAAACCCATAGTTACTTCATCGCCGGAGAGTCACCGTTGGTTTTGCCGAAGTTTGTCGGAATTTTCTCTTGTTGCGGATTTTTTTGTCCTTCGGACAATAAATAGAAGCAGAGACAAGTGGGAATGGAGAAGCCACAGCGAGTCAGCGAGTGAGTAATGTAATAAATAGAGTTGAGCTTTCACGCGCCGAGACTACGCGTTGGTCACACGGGCCATATAAAGGCTTTTTATTTGACCATGCGTCAATTGGAGTCAATGGGCCTATGGCTCCGGTCCACTCCTGACCAAATGGTTTGGTTCGAACTTCTAACCAACACGATTTATCATTCTTTTTTATATCTAATTTTGTCAATTTATGGATAGTTTTTTTTTATATATATTTTAGAAATTAGAAACTACAATTTGAACTGAATGTAGCCTGAAGTTGCATATGTGACAATGCCACGCCTTTTAAGAAGTAATCTATAATGATGCCAATTATAGAAAATATTCCCAGCTGCCTCTTTTTGTTCTTGATGTGGATTGTTGTTGTTTCTAATTTTCACTCTAATAAGTTGCTTGCAACACCATGAAACTTTCAAGAAGAACTAGTATAAATCATAAATATTTTCTTGCAACAGATATACTTGATTTTTTTGCAAGACATAATTATTTTTCTTGTATGTAAAGACCTCAGAAAATTTGCAATTCACTGGTCCAAAGACAAAGAACATGCGAAGAATAGTTAGAAAAGTGATTCTAAAATAATTGTATTGACAATAGTCTTTCTTTAGTTAGAAAAATGGGAATACGTCAGTAGGCATCTGAACCTGAGACATGCCTAAAACGATTCCTAGGGCTGCATCACCATTTTAAAAATAATTAATACAAGATTTAAAACCAAATTTTAATGTGTTTCTTTGGTATAAGATCTTATACAATATTTTAAATCTTAATTATATTTGTTTATGATACTTCTTAAGAATTGGTAAAGTTTTTAATGGGCATAAGATACATTGCATTTCTAGAAGATTTTAAAGCCTATATAGTCAAAATATCATCAATTGATTTTAACAAAATATATTCGTAATTTATGGGGAAAATATTTTAAATAATATTTTTTTTTGGAAAGATAGATTAAACTATAAAAGTCTTAGATTTCCACTGAGATATTTTAGTAAAAACATGTTTTGTCATTTAAGGAAAAAAAATCTTATACAATATTAATTTGTAAGAACTAAAAGCTACAACAGAAATCAAATTCATTCAGAAACTAATTTTATTGATCATGAATATATATGTTGATGACAAAGCGTTATATATCTATGCATATTTATTATAGTACTATTGATCAACTTAAAACATATGATATTTTATACCTACACTAGTTTATAACGCAAAACACATGAGATCTCTAACAATATAATTACTATATGGATTGAAAGTTCTCAGGCATATCATAACATCCACCACAACTTAGAAATATATTAGATAACCAAAGCCATACTTCAATAATATTCTCATTCCTTTACATATGTATTTGCTTGGGACAACTATGCATTGCAGGTTAATTTTATTCCTCCACATCGCTTTGAGAACATCTTGGATCGAACCTTTGCTAATTCATATCATTGCTTAACAGCGAGTCTATGAAATCGTACTCATTAGCAAAATCCTATATAAGAAAAATTTTAATCAAAAATATTTCATGACTTGTAAACTTCAAATTAAACTATAGAAAATAGTTTAACTTTACCTTCGGATCCAGTGACGACCAATCGACAAAATCTGGAACATCTTGTTCCTACCAAATAGATTCCAAGTTTCAGAGTATATTTAAAAGAAACAATTCTTTGATATAGAAATATAGTACCTGCTCATGATTAGGGTTCATGTTGAAAATTGGAGAGTTCGTCTGCGGAGCAGCAACAATGTTTGATGTTTCTCCACCAGAATGTCCCTTCACAACAAAGTCAAATATATAATTCAGTAAGACATTATTTGAACAGGTATCTGGAAACAATGCCTATATCCCCCACTTGTTTTTAAAATGTATATGTTTTTTTACTAAAAATATTTTGTGACCCCATTTAAAAAATTTAGATGACCCCATAAAGATAAACAGACCCTGAAACAAAAACATAATCGAAGCATAAATCACCATTTTTACCAAACAAAAAACTATTTGGTAAATATTTTAAAGTAACTATCATCTATTTAATTTCTAAAACATGAATAAATATAAATATATTTTATAAAAGCTATATCTTTTTATAAGAGTAGCAAAAATCTGCTAAATTTCGAACTAACAAATCTAGCTAGAAAATTTCCAAAAAAGATTCTTAAACATATGCCAATATATATCTTTGATAGGACGTTGATTCATGTTCAATTTTGTAATTTCTAAAATCTACTAGTAATATGTATATACCTGATTTATGTTCACAAAGATCCCGTCACCATTTTCTTCGAGAGATAAAATCTGATCCAGTTCATTCTCAAAATTTGCAGGGAGCTTAAATTTGTTGGTATAAACAGCTTCTTCTTGTTGCTGCTCGCGTCACATTGACAAAAAAAAGTCTCACAACGTAATATATACTGCATGCATGTGTACAATATTGAAATATTAGGGTAGTGATGATATAAACCTTGTTGTGGTCGATCAGGATGTTATTTATATCACAAGGAAGCTCATCAGTACTGTCGAGGTAATCACACAAGCTGAGATTCTCCAGTTGAGGAATTTCAAGATTTGGCTGTGTAGTTGCATTGTCATGTGGCTGAGGCTTATATGTAGTGTTCTCGTTGTTTAAGAAGAATTGCATCCCACACGAGAAGTTGCTAGGTCCTGGTTGATTAGGTGTTAAACTTTCATGGTTGTTTACCCTTGCAGTATAAGCTATACTTCCATAGCTGTTCAGACCTGGTTGATTTGGATATAAAATTCCATGGCTGCTCATTTCTAGTTGATTAGAAGTTAAACTTCTGTATCTACTCATTCCATGTTGGTCAGGAGTCAAGCTTCCAAGGTTTTTCGTTCTTGGTTGATTAGAAGTTGAAACTCCATAGCTACTGATTTCTGGTTGATTAAGAGTTGAACTTCCATAATTGTTTAGTCCTAGTTGGTTTAGAATCAAACTTCCATTGTTGTTCATATCTGGCTGATCAGAAGTTGAATTTACATAGCAGCTCACTCCTGGTTGACTAGGAGTTAAATTTCCACAATTCATCATTCCTGGTTGAGGAGTCAAACTTCCAAAGCTGCTCATTCCTGGTTGATTATGAGCTAAACATTCATAACTGCTCATTCCTGGTTTATTATGAACTAAACTTCTATAGCTGCTCATCATTTTATTGTGGAAACTATTACCATTAATAGCTGACAGTCCATGTTGTCCAAACCCCATAACTTGAGATGTCTGGCCGGTTTTGTTAGCCATCACGGTTGGTTCGAAAAGGCTTCTTCTTCCATCGTTTGGAGATGGTTGGATTGGCAAACTGAGGTTGCTTTTAGTGGGCAGGGTCAAGTTTGATCCAATACCTCGTGGCTCATAGGTGGATGACCGGTTCATATAGTTGTAAGGCATCTGGTTGAAGCGTACGGGCTCAGCTGTGTTGGATATGAGTCTAGACTGTCCATAACCTTGTATGGGTTTGGAATAGAATGATCTATTGTTAATACTTGTCTCGTACCAAGAAGATGGTGTGTAGTTGTTGTAGTGCTGATCTCTGAGGTGAGCTTGTAGAAATATCGAATCTATGCCTCTAGTCGGCAACATTCTTGAACATGAAAAACTTTGTTCGGCGACTTTCCTTAAGAATATTCGATATTTCTGTGTAGCAAACAAAATTAGTTAGTTAAAAAGAGAAACGATACACACAATTCACAGTAGTAAACCTAAAAATGTATAAAATAAATAATCACAACTTAAGAGAATCGGGCGAAAAATTCTATCTCAATTAAAAAAAAAAATCTCCAAATTTATGTGAACTTTACCGATTTAGACTTTTACGTTAGACAACATTGACATTTCGTTAACACTGTTTAATAGAAATTGAACATACTTTTACAAAAAAAAATTCATTCCTTAAACCTTGTTACTTGCTAACGTTTTTAAAAGGGATATGATCAAAAAAAATGCTAACTTTTTTAAAAGGGATATGATCAAACCTGTAAATGGCTGGCTATGTTCTCTCTTGTCAAGTATTGTAGGTTCATGAACTCTAAGATTTTCTTTGGCACAGCCTCTTTGGATAATTCAAGTTAAGTAAACAAATATAAACATATTAGTCAGTGTACATCTATATAAACTTGAAAATGTAAGAAATGATGATCTATATATCATGTATTATATATAAATTTACAAAATCTTTAAAACACTTACTGTCAAGACCGATATGTCGGATAGCTTGTAAGAAAAGGTCATGAAGACAGTCCGTCCACTTTATCTTAGGCTTCTTCAAGGGGCGCCAATCATCACTAGCACCATCGTTTGATTTTCTTTTTTGGTGTTTTCCTGAACTGTCTGTACTAACATAACCTCCATTTGAACTGTTCACGGGTCTTGAATCCGATCTAGGTGAGAACCTCTTCTTATTGGTCTTCAAGACACTAGCTTGTTCAGTAAGTAACTGTATTTGCTGAGGGATGCTAACATCTGTGTCCCTGTGGTTGTGCTCGGTCCATAATATGGACTTATTATTCCTCTTATGAGTTAAAGCAACTTGGTAGATCTGGGGTATGTCAGTTGGTCTGATGGGTTTTGGAAGAAAACACTTCGCTCCACAAGCTAAACTCTCATGTTCTATGTTGCTGTCCGATGACATAACTTTCATGTTTAAGAAAATGTACAGAAAAAATAGTTATAGCTTAGAACTATAGAAAAAACAATTATTAATAGTTTTATGTAAGTAGTAAAAAAAAACTTACCTATAACCGGTATATAACCAAATTCTCGAGTGATTTGCTTTTTGAGTTGTAGACCGTTCATGTGAGGCATGTAATAATCTGTGACTATAAGATCGATATCGTATCTTTGGGTTTTAAGAGTAGACAATGCTTCGATCGGGTCTTTTACAGCTATAACTGTAATCTCCATCAACGGATCTAAAATCATTTAACCAAAAATGAATTTCAAATGTAAATGTATTGATGAGAAACATTCCACATCGGAAATATAAGAATTATTCTACTATTATATAAAGGGTTAGAGCCAATCCACTAATTATCAATTGGTTTTAAGTTGGAAGCACATAATTAACTCGAATCTAACATGGTATCAGAGCGATAAGATCCTTTGATCTAATTTACTACAACTACTACACCGGTGTTGGACCCTCTGTGGATGTTATTTCCACAATTGTCCACGCTTCAGACCTAGATGTCTACTACACCGGTGTTGGACCCTCTTTGGATGTTATTCCCACAATTGTCCACGCTTCAGACCTAGATATCTGAGCGTGAGGGAGGGTATTGATGAGAAACATCCCACATCGGAAATATAAGAATTATTCTACTACTATATAAAGGGTTATGGTCAATTCACTAATTGCCAATTGGTTTTAAGTTGGAAGCCTATAATTAACCCGAATATAACAAAATGTGAAAATATTGCAAGTACAAGAGATTATTACTTACTTGTCTTAACCTTTTAAAATGAAGAAACTGAGCAAAATGGAAGTCTAATTCTGTACATATATATATATATATATATATATATATATCACTTTGTATGAAACATTTCACAAAATTTTAGAATGTTCATAGCATGAGCTAAACATATTTTTTAAAACCACAACATTTAAATTGACATGGATATACTTTTAAATTAAGGCTAACAGGTAGATTACTTTATAAGAAAATGCGATTTGGAGAACGTATATTAAGTTTAAACTTCGAACAAAAATCATATCGTACGCACACACGATGTGTACATATCATTTTTTCATTCGGAAAACAAGTATCGTATAAATCAACTATTGATATTCTTTTGAAAACCGTACAAAATAAATTGGTTAAAATTTTGGGAATTTCTTTGTATTATTAACCAAACTCTTAGTTTAAAAACCATCAAAAAAATTAAGAACAACTCAATTGAAAAGTTAGACGTGTGCATGTAATTGGAGTTCAGAGATCCTGATGATTCAGAAATACAATTGTTGAATTCCACTAAAATATAATTTTCAACGGGCTAAAAAATTACAATATTTGAAGTTAGCTAATAGGTTTCTCCTGTTAAATCTCAACGAAATTGCGAAAATTAATCTCTAACATATTGTATTTTAGATCTTAAATACCTCTATATTTGGAATTTTCAAGCATGCGTGACATAACTCCTAGGAAAACAGGATCATCGTCCACGACCATAACATTGATTCTTAAATCAGAGTTTTGGCTGTCGAAAGATTTGGGAAAAGCCATTTTGCTAGTCTTCGTATATCTATTTTTTGTGTTTCTCAAGTCTGTATAAACTTAGGCTGCAGAAAGCTCAATATTTAAAGGCACAAAGTAGTCACGCAAATACAACACTTGGCAGTCTTGTATGGTTCATATGTAAGTTTATTGCCGAAAAAATAAATAATAATAAATAAGACAAAGAAAATTTACATATTTTAAAAAAATATAATGATTACATTGAAAAGTAAGAAAAATTAAGAAAATATAGATAAAACAAATTACCATTGTGCGTAAATACCGTGTGCTAATTTATGTACAAAATCTAGACTAAAGAAGCAAAAATTAATGCTATTTACCAATATATACTTTTTAGTTCTATTAAATATTATGTGATTGCTTTTCTTCTCATTTAGGCTTGATTTTCTAATAGATTTTTTACATCTTTGTTTGGTTTGTGCTATAAACGGAAATACTAGAATATTGTATGTGAAATGCAAATGGAAAAAAATATTATGACATTTAAAGTTAATCTATAGTATAGATGTGATGTAATTTAAATTCTCTGTCCAAACTACATTATCTTAAACTATGAAAAGCGATGCAGTATTTTCTTCTGTTGAGTAAAACTTGAAAATTTAGAATTACGAAATACAAATGAGGAATTTAGAAACCATGACTCTGAAGTGCATCTGATATCTTTGGTGGAAGAAGCACTGGTGGTGAATGGTGATATACTCTCATGCTGACTCGCCCATACCAAAAGTCTCTTTATCTAGAGACTCTACAAAATTTTGTTGGAGCTTACTTACCACTTTCATAATTGATTAGTCTTTAGTTTTTTTCTAAAATCTAATTCTTTTTAAAGGAAACTAAATCTGGTAATATTATACTCATTAAATATTCATAATGAGTATATCATCATTGTGGATGCTTTTATAATTTCCTATTTACAAACCAGTTGCCTGATTGTCATTACAGTTCTAATTTATAT
Organism: Raphanus sativus; assembly: GCF_000801105.2. Taxonomy (NCBI): domain Eukaryota; kingdom Viridiplantae; phylum Streptophyta; class Magnoliopsida; order Brassicales; family Brassicaceae; genus Raphanus; species Raphanus sativus. The sequence goes on from NC_079513.1 coordinate 27,235,213, forward strand.
AACAAATTTGTATTACCAAATCAAGAAATCAATTGATTAATATCAAACAGAAAAAATAATATATATATATATATATATATATATATATATATATATATCAGCTACTATAATCTATCATGTAACATGGAAATGACGAGTGTAAAAACATTGATGTGCTATAAATATTATATTAAACTTTATATGTCTTGATTGTTTTAAAATCATACAAAATCGTTATTTTGATACCAAAGTCAATTTATAATTTCTAAATAATTTTGAAATGTTATATAATAATTTTAACGATATATAATTTTGCCATTATTGTATTAAGTAAAACAATAATAATAAATATAAATGAAATAATAGTGATCATATCATCTATAGCTATCATCTCTTATATCTTAACATTTTAAAATCAAATTTAAAACTATGTTAAATTATTTGATAAATTATAAAATAATTTTTTTTATATTTTAAAAATTAGTTTGAAATTTAAATTATCATTACTAAGTAATCATATATAGTGATAAAAATAGAAAATAGATGATTAATTTTGACCAATAAATTAAAAGGTAATGGACCTAAGCATATCTTTTGTTTATAATATTTAACTTTCTTTTGAGAAAAGATAATATTTAATATTATGATAATATGTATTTATTATTTTAGGATGTTATAATTTTACCCTTTAAACTATCGTCCGTTTTGTATGGACGTACTTTAAAAGGGGTTGAAGAAATCTAATACTATTACATTAACACGTACGCAGCAGAAAGTGAAAAGGTTAGTTGAATGCAAGACAATGACTGTTAATGTTTTCCAATAGGCTCCAGTACTTTGTAGCTAATTAATTAAGGGAAAACAAAAGTGGTTTCGAAATAAGAAAGAGAAATAAGCATGTAAAAAGTTATTGGGTTTCCAGTTATGGTAAAACTAAAGTATGTTGACATGCTTTAATAATCAGGAAAACTCAAGTAATGAATTAATATCGCTTATACTAATAACAATCAGAGTTAATCAACTGCCGTTCAGAAAAATATCAGCTCTAACAGTGAATGTTGAACATTTTTTGGTTAATGCGACATTTGAGAGCAAGAAGGCGAAATTAATTATCCTAAAATTACAGGATTAGTTTTGTTTTTAAATCAATTTTGATTGTCGGGATATGTTTAGTTTCTGAGGTTTCTCATTGGTCCGGAATGTTTTGTAACGTATGAAATAATCGGAGAAAGTAAAATAGTCTATATTTATTCTCTAGAGGATAATGAACAATCTTTTTTGACTAATATAATGGTAAAGTTTCAGTCTTCTTATTACTGTTTCCTGATCAAGAGATGGTCTTTGTTTTGAACATGTATGAAATGGTAAGTTTCAAGCATTCGGGGGAAGTGGTAAAAGGTCACATGAGTTAGATATTGATCAACTCATAGCGGATATTCATAAAGTGTGAATAGTTTAGGATGAGGAGCTTCATCCCAAGATCGGAGCGCGTGTGGAATACTAGGGTTTGATTTCTTTCTCCAGTTGTTTTGTTCTAATTTTTTTTTTTTTTTTTTTTTGAAATTCCCTTTTCTTATTTCTTCTTCCCAAATGAGACATCATTTTACAAGGAGTGCCAGATGAAATAGAAATTAGAGGGTTTTGTTCTAATTAGGAAGTATGATTATTCCCATTCTATTAGTAACTGTTTTAGTACCGAAGGAAGTATGCTTATTCCCCGGTTACAAAAAAACGTATGCTTACTCCCATTCTATTCACCAACACGTATGCTTCTGCAGTTACACGAATTGATTTTTTTTTTTTAAAACTCTGGTATCTGGGCAGCCACATTCCCAACTATCCCTCCAAAAGGGGTCCAGCGTCTTAACGGAAGGGATGTTAAATCCGTTGTGGCCAAGACTCGAACCCGGGTGATGGACAAACACGAATTGATTTTTACCAAAGAACACGTATGCTTCTTCTTACCGTGGTTTTAATCCATAGTTTACTGCCCAGTGGCGGATGCAGGAATGTTTACCTGATTAATTACCACCAAAACATGTTACCAATTTTTTAACTACACAAATTTAAGAAAAGTTACGTACATTCATTAATAAACATTTATATACCATGCGCCAAATAAATGTGGTCTGGCCTTGCCATACATATTTCTTAAATTTCTTTTTAGTATGTTCAAATTAACTTCAGATGGCTTGGATATTTTTTTGTCAATGTCAGCCAAAATTTATATTTGCTTACAGCATTTCGTCCTAAAGAGCAACGTTAACGTGTGTGTTTTTTTTCTTTATTTTTATTTGTCAACATTCTTTTACTTACTTTTTACACCCAAAAAAACATTCTTTTACTTTCTTTATACATAAGCCAATAAGCATGTTATTTTTTTTTTTTGTTAACTTCTTGCAATAAGCATGTTATTTTGCTCAGCTTAACATGATGAAACATTCGGTTATTTTTGTTTCTTACGTCTGGAGTTCACTAGTTCAACAGAAAAAAAAACAGAGTTTGAGACTGAAATACAGGGGATGACCCTGAAAGTAAGCCACAAAAACGTTCGAATGTTTAGCACTAATAATCTGTTGGATATAATAAGAGCTTTAACAACTAAGAAAAAAGCCAACTTATCTTTAAAGTTACTTATATATTTCTCACCAATCAGCTAATATCATTTGGCATTGTTATTAACGTTGTGATGGGCCTCACAAATGATGAAACGGTCGGTTCTTTGATGAACGTTCTAACAGACGGCTCTTGTATAGTTATAGTCAGCAGTTTGAGTCCCTCGACTCGATAATAATTCGTACTTTTACAGCAAATTTACCGCAAACATTTTAGAAGTTTGACTATTTTCACAACGAGATACATCAATACGGTGTCTTACTGGTTAGTGGTTTAACCCTAATTTTTTTATAAAATTTATTTTACTATTATATGATCATTTAAGTAAATAAAATTTAGATGATTCAAAGATAAGAGAAAGAGAACCAAGTAGTAGTGGTAACCTATTGGTAAGTTCTTGAGATTTTGCGTGTATCCAACCAGTTATGGATTCGATTTTTTTACGGTAACTAAATTATTATTACTTAGCTAGTATAGATTTGAATTTTGGTCTAAATAGTTTAAATAGTGGATCGTAACAGATGATTGGTTTATCCCCTAACATTAGTCAAAAAATATTCTAAATTCGAATTAGGCAATGTGGTAATTAGTTTACTCTATAGTACTAAGTGTGCTTCTCCCGGAGTTGACTGGAGTGCGTTCTTCCGGAAATCGATCGGATCAGCCAATAGAAAAAAAAAAGTAAAGAAAAAAACAAATTGAATGAAATAGAACTAAATTGTAGTATGATAAATAAAAAGGGAATAAAAACAAAGGTTTTGATTTGACACACTAATAAAGACGAAGTATTTTAATAAAACGAAATAAATACACATAATCACTGGAGTTATTTATTCCCTACGCCTAAGCTTTTTTTTTAACCATCGTAAAAAGCTATATAAAACCTTCCTCAGTGAAGTTTTTTTTTTTTTAACTTCTTATAACACACCTATAAATATCACTCTTTGCTTCTCCACTTAGACGACCACTAAAAAATAAGTCTTTTAACGTTAGTAATTTATATGTATCTTAAAAGAAACCTGTAAAGGATCTTTCATTTCCACTACTATATCTATACATATACATAAATGTCAATGGAGTGCATCGCAACTCTCCCTAAAAAATTCAATGAAAACAAAACCAAAGTGGATCCTTCTAACTTCGATGCAAATCTCCTGAATCAGCAGTCAAACCACATACCTCAACAGTTCGTATGGCCCGACCACGAGAAACCTTCCAGTGGTGTTCAACCTCTCCAAGTCCCTCTCATAGACCTAGCCGGTTTCCTCTCCGGCGATTCGTTCTTGGTCTCGGAGGCTACTAGACTGGTCTCTGAGGCTTCAAAGAAACATGGCTTCTTCCTAGTCACTAACCATGGCGTCGATGAGACTCTCTTGTCTCGTGCCTATCTGTTTATGGACTCTTTCTTTAAGGCTCCCGCTTGTGAGAAACGGAAGGCTCAAAGGACGTGGGGCGAGAGCTCCGGTTACGCTAGTAGCTTCGTCGGAAGATTTTCCACTAAGCTCCCGTGGAAGGAAACGCTGTCGTTTAAGTTCTCTCCCGTGGAGAAGTGCCATTCCCAAACCGTTAAAGACTTTGTGTCTTCGAAAATGGGAGATGGATACGAAGATTTAGGGTAATTAAATTAGCCATTATTTTTGAAAGGTTTTTTTTTTGGTAAATTTTTGAAACGTTCTTTTGAATTTCTAGTTACCATAAATAGACGGAAATTTGGTCGATTTTATCCATGCAGGAAGGTTTATCAAGAATACGCCGAGGCAATGAACATTCTGTCATTAAAGATTATGGAGCTTCTTGGAACGAGTCTTGGGATCGAGAGAAGACATTTTAGAGAGTTTTTCGAAGATAACGAGTCAATATTAAGGTTGAATTACTACCCACGGTGCAAGCAACCGGATCTTGCATTAGGGACAGGACCTCACTGCGATCCAACATCTCTAACCATACTTCATCAAGACCAAGTCGGTGGTCTTCAAGTTTTCGTGGACAACAGATGGCAATCCATTACTCCTAACCCTAAAGCAGTCGTGGTGAACATAGGCGACACTTTCATGGTACTAATTAAATAGGATGGTCAATGCATGCATTAGTAAATATAATAACAAGAAAGATTAACTATTTTGGATTTTTTTTTTCTTTTGGTGTTCGTATTTAGGCTCTAACGAATGGAAGATACAAGAGTTGTTTGCATCGTGCGGTGGTGAATAGCGAGAGTGAAAGGAAGTCATTTGCATTTTTCCTATGTCCTAAAGGAGATAAAGTATTAAAGCCACCAGAAGAACTAGTAGGAGTGATCTCTGAAAGAGAGTATCCTGATTTTACATGGTCTACGTTTCTTGAGTTCACACAAAAGCATTATAGAGCAGACATGAACACTCTTGAAGAGTTCTCGAAGTGGCTTAAGAACAACTGAAGTTTCTAGAAATGAGGAGACTATGATGTGACCCAGAAGTTGACTTGTAGTTATGTGGAAAACTTTTTTTATCAAACTTGTGGAGAAATTTCATAACTTAAAGAAACAAGTGAAATGAATGTTCAAAACTAGTTGAGGAGCCTTTTTATTTTTGTTTTGGTGAAAGATAAATTTAGCAAATTATTAAATGTATGTTCTCCATCGGTCTCAATTATGGTTCGTAAATAATATATTTATAATATTCTCTAGTGATCATTTTTAATTCATTATTACTTTATTAAATGAAAACAGTACGTACTTTGAAACAAATAACCTATACAAATAAGAACAATACTTAGGTTCACCCCTAGGATGAACTTATGAATTCACCTCTTTCTTTATTGCAATCATATTACCATAAATATTAATATCACATAAATAAATAAATCATAAATTACAAAAGAAGTAAACTTTAAATCATAAATTCTAATTCGAACTCTAAACCCAAATTTTAGATCTTAAATTTTAAACAAAACTCTAAACCTATACCCTAAACCCAAACTTATACCCTAAACCCAAACTATATACCATAAATCCTAAACCCTAAACTCAAACCATAAATCCTAAACCTAAACTTTAAATCCTAAACCCAAACTCTAAACCCTAAATCCTAAACCTTAAACCCAAACGGTAAATCATAAACCCATAATTTTCAAATACCTTTGGGTTAATGATCATCAAATATATTTTCAAATACATTTTAGGGTATAGAGTTCGGGTTTATGGTTTACAGTTTGGGTTTAAGATTTAGGATTTAGGGTTTATAGTTTGGATTTAGGGTTTAGAGTTTGGGTTTAGGGTTTAGGATTTAGGGTATATAGTTTGGGTTTAGGGTATAGGTTTGAGTTTAGGGTTTAGGGTTTAGATTAAAATTTAAGATCTAAGATTTGGATTTAGGGTTTGAATTTAAAGTTTGTTATTTAATGTTTACTTTTTGTAATTTATAATTTATTTATTTATGTGACATTAATATTTATGGTAATTTGATTGAAATAAGGAAAGAGGTGAATTCATAAGTTCACCACAGGGATGAACCTAAGTATTGTTCTACAGATAACCTTTGTTCCAATACATGATTATTATTTAAAAGTGGTTACATGAATGCCACACCGAAGCTAAACAAGGGGACTCTTAGAGATAACAGACAATTCAACCATTAGATTAATTGTTATCAAGTTCTATATTTTTGATTAACTGTCAAAACATAATAATAACGATGTCTACAGTGATATATATTAGTAGAAATGTTAAATATTTATTCTTCATCGTCTAACTCACATGCAAGAAATGGATCCATCGCTAAATTTATCTGGAGATTTTTGGATGGTTGTACTTGTGCGCCATATAAGAAGACAATGTACTTGCTTTTGTCATCTTCTTTATTTTCTTCGAAATAGAATCTAATATGATAAGAACTATATATGTAAAGATAAGATAGGTCTACAAATTGGCCGATATGTTTTTTTATAGAAAGGGTCTACAATTGTCGTCTGATAATGTATATAGCGCAACTCCAATGAAGCAATAATTGTATTTTTTTGTGCATACTAAAATTTATATAGATCCAACATATGGATCAAACAAGCAAACCTATTAGCTTATATAGGCCTCAGTTTTGCTAGGTTGATAGCAATACTTGTAAATTTCGAATGTTTTCTTTTTTTGTATTGTTATTATTCTGATTTCTTATGTCCTCTATTTTATTAATTTGAAATAGAATTACAGAAAATTTCATGTAAAGGGTTACTTATAGCAAAAAGGAACATAATTATAGAAGTAGAGAGAAATATTTTATATTCTTAATGTAAAGTGTAAAATTATGTAAATTTGTTATGATATTACCAAAAATACCAACCCAAGATTAAACCAAACTAAAAAAATGACTAAGAACAAAATTCTAAATAAATATGTATATCTTATTAGAAAGAGAAAATCACATTAGCGCGAAAAATTGCTTTATAGTTATATTACTTATGTATAAATAAATAGATAAATCAAAAATAACCAACGGTAAAGGCCCAATGGGCTATTACCTACTTCTCATTAGGTAAATCAGACCCTCTTTACGTGCATATTTTGTCTTTTTTCTGCCGTCTCAGTTACCTTCACGAGTCAGTGAGTCACGACACTGATCTGCCTTTCCATGTATACGACCCCATATTAAGTCTTTCTTGTTTCTTTTCCTACTTCTCTCTGTTTAACTTCCTTTGGATTGGAATATATAATTTATGTACAATACTATTGATGAGAAACATCTCACATCAGAATTATAAGAATTAATCTACTACTATAATCGCTTCAAGGCCTCGGTGAGAAAGGACTCTCCCAGGCACATACCTCGATGCAAGACAGCGACGTCTCCAACGGCCAAAAGACTTGATAGCGACAACTCAAAACGTTACCTCTTTCGGAAGGTACCCAGCGGTCACTACACAACCTCACGTTGGAAACCCTACTTCTTTACCTAAAGAAGCACCCTCCATCAGTTCTTGCTACCATCTCAAGACCTTCGAATGCTCAACAAATCGACTGCATCTGATCCAGTTCCAACACAAACTTGCTACTCTAGCCAACGATGGAACACAAGAACCGCTACACTTCTACCCCACAGCAATCCGACCGGGAAAATAACAAAGAGCTACGTTACTCAAGAGAAGAAAAAGGGAAAGGCCGTATGCTAGAAAGTGAGATACCTCAAACCAGACGTATCAAAGCGCCTTGTGTCGATAACACCGCACTCATCAAAGAAAATGCTCTCACGCTGATAGGAAGAGTTACCAACCCTCAAGAACAACGAATCTGGGCCCTCCTGCCGGCTCTCCCCCGTAAATGGCAATTACAAGGAAGAGCTACCGGGTCAGATCTGGGAAATGGGCTTTTCCAATACAGATTCGAGAGAGAAGAAGATCTACAGAGAGTTCTGGACAACAGACCTTATCACTTTGCCTACTGGATGGTTATCATTCAGAGGTGGGAACCTATCATCTCTGCCTCCTTCCCTTCTCAAATTCCCTTCTGGATCCGAATCAAGGGCCTTCCCCTCCACTTCTGGCTTGACGAGATGGTCTGCAACATAGGAAAGGATCTGGGAACCTTCCTCAACCATGAGCTTACCAAAACATCTGCAAGAGTTAAGGTCCTCATTGACGGCCTGAAACCTATAACGAAGAAAGCTATCATCGAGTTTGAATCAGGAGAAGAAAGCTTAGTATACCTGGAGTATGAGAAGTTGGAAAACCACTGCCTATCTTGCCATTCTCTAAATCATCTCCAAAAAGAGTGCCCTGAGACCACCCAAGAAGCACGTCAAGCAAATCACACAGAGTTGCTAAAGGAGTCAACTGAACGAAAGGAATCTTACCTCGTGGAAGGAGATCTTCACCGTAGCAACAGGCAACCAACTGATAACAGAACTCCTAGAGGAGGTGAGCGCCTTGCTACAAGAGTTCCTAGAGCTGAACGCAGACTAGAACGCCAAGCAGACGATTTCCACGAAAGAAGAGATAGACACGGCAACAGCTTTGGCGCCAGAGTAGCAACCAAGCAAACTCGAATCCCTCCACCAGTTAGAACCCGTGGCAGAACATCACAAGAACCCCACACCTGGAGAAATTCATCAAAAGAAAGCGAGCCAAACCAGCAAGTGAATATCTCTCCGTCCTACACTCACCGAGGAAAAGCACATGAAGAAGAATCTCGTAGTATTCGCCCTCCATTTCCTCAACGGGGACTCAGTGAATGGAGGGTTAAGAACCCTGATAGAACCGTGACAGGGCCATCAACATCCAAACCACCAACAACGATCCAACAGAGCCCAGCTACGCCCAGCGGAATCATTACAAACCACTACTCAGAAGATCAGATCTCAGATGCCTTGAATGAAGCTACCCTTCGCTACATCAATTGCCCTGACCAATCTGAATCAGCTGCACGAAGACTCCGAGTGCTCTCAGACGACAGGACATCGCACAGAGAGGAAACGCTGGCTCTCTCCAACCTGAACATGAGCAATCAACCCATTAATCATCAGGCTTCAACTGGAGATCAGGCTTTAGGGAGTAACCTACAACAATCCCCGAGGACATCAGCAAATGACAAAATTATGCAAGATATGCAGGATGTTACTAGACAATACCTCTGTGTTTCAGACCCCGTGGAAGCGGCTGCTAGACGTCAAAGAGTTATTACGAATGAAGCAGAGGGATTATTGGAGCAGACTGCAGCGAACATTCTGGCAGCAGAAGCAGAACAAAGACGTCCCCTATCTCCATGGGAAAGAGGCATACGTTCAGAGAGCCCACCTGGGATTGATTTTGATCTTGCAATGCAACCCTCTGACAAAGAAGATACGCCCCCACCGCTGCAGATCACTGAAAACAACCAAAGGAGAAGATCAACAACACTAAAATCAGCCATAGTTACCCCGAATATCCTAAATGGAACGAGCTCAAGGAAGAGGAACATATCACAGATGAAATTCTCACCGGGAAGAAATGGTAAAACGCCTGAAAGAAAGAGACAGAAGTCAACAACACATGGGGATCACTCAAGAGCGCAAGCAACATCTTCCACACAAGCGAGTAACCCCCCAATCCATCTGATTCCAGCAGTAGCCAATAAGAAGCAGGATTTTCGGCTACATCCACACCGGGCTCCTTAGCCGTTCTGTCCTGGAACTGTTGTGGGTTGGGGAACCCCTCAACAGTCCAGAGGCTAAGGGAGATTAACCGAAGGAATGCCCCTGACGTTATCTTCTTGATGGAAACCAAGAACACTACCGAGATGATCACCACCACTCTCAACTGGCTGAACCTGGATAACTTTCACGCCGTTCCCCCCAGTAGTAATAGCGGTGGTGGCCTGTTTCTCATATGGAAAGAAGGAATCGAGTTAACGGTCAACTCCTCATCTCCAAATCACATTGATACAACTATCATAAGTAAAGGGATCACCTTCCGATCCACGTTTGTCTATGGCGAACCGGATCATACCAAAAGACTGGCAATATGGAACATGCTATCAGACCTACGACCTGCAGATGGAGAAGCATGGTTTTTAACGGGAGATTTCAATGAAATTATAGACAACAGTGAGAAGACAGGAGGAGCCACTAGAGCAGAAGGTACCTTTTGTGCTTTTCGATCCTTCCTCGCTCGTAATGACCTCTTTGATGTTAAGCACTATGGTAACTTCCTCTCATGGAGAGGAAAGAGGAGTACCCACGTGGTCCACTGTAGACTGGATCGTGTGCTTTGCAACAGTGACTGGTCAGATCTCTTCCCATCTTGTAGAAGCCAGTATCTAAAGTTTGAGGGCTCGGACCACAGGCCTGTACTCTCATTCCTTGATACAAAAAAGAGAAAAGGAACAAAAATCTTCAGATTTGATCGAAGATTAAGAGATAATATGGAGGTTCGGGCACTGATTAAAGAAACGTGGGAAAAGGCTCCGCACCTTCACGTGGAAGAACGACTGTCGCTATGCAGAAGAGCAATCTGCAAATGGAGTAAAAAACATTACGAAGACAGTAGAGAAACGGTTGAAAAACTCAGAGCCCAACTCGATGATGAAATGTCAAAACAGAACCAGAATGAAGAGATCATCTATCAAATAAACAGATCACTCCTACAGGCATACGTCAAGGAAGAGGAATTCTGGAAACAGAGAAGCAGACAACTATGGTTGACCCTAGGCGACTCTAACACTAGCTATTTCCACGCGATGGCCAAAGGAAGAAAAGCTAGAAACAGATTGTCAGTGATGGAGGATCACAGAGGCATACCTTGCTTCGAAGATGAACAAATAGCAGCAGTGATCTGCAAATTCTACGAAGACATCTTCAAATCTTCCTACACAGATTGTTCAGCAACTGTTAATCAAGCTCTCAGATCAAAAATCTCTCATCAAGCAAATGAAAAACTCATCAAAGACCCAACAGACGAAGAGATTAAAGCAGCTACCTTTGCCATTCACCCGGAGAAGGCTCCAGGACCCGATGGTTTCTCCGCAAGCTTCTTCCAAGCGAACTGGGAAACGGTGGGGCCAGCAATCATCTCGGAGATTAAGACCTTCTTTGCAACGGGCTACCTCCGCTCCTCGCAAAACGAAACCCATGTCAGACTGATTCCAAAGAGTCTAGGGGCAAAGAAGGTGTCAGACTACAGACCAATAGCCCTATGCAACGTCTACTTCAAGATTATTTCTAAGATGTTGTCACTACGTCTCAAACCGGTTCTAAATGACTTGATATCAGAAAATCAATCGGCGTTCACATCGGGCAGAGCTATCTCCGACAATGTCCTAATAACTCATGAGGTACTACACTTCTTAAAGAATTCCCAAGCAGAACAACGATGTACTATGGCTGTTAAATCTGATATGTCCAAGGCATACGATAGAGTCGAATGGGGTTTCCTAGAGCAGGTGTTTATTAGGCTGGGCTTCCATTCTAAATGGACAAACTGGATACTACAATGCGTCTCTACGGTCTCCTACTCCTATCTAATAAACGATGTGGCCCTAGGAGCAGTGAAACCTGAAAGAGGGATCCGACAGGGAGACCCCCTGTCACCCTATCTATTCATCCTTTGTGGGGAAGTCCTATCGGGTCTATGTATGCAAGCAGAGAGAAATGGAACACTTCAAGGAATAAGGGTTGCTAGAGGAAGCCCGAGAGTGAATCACTTACTCTTTGCAGACGATACGATGATCTTCTGCCAAGCTTCAAAGGAGAGCTGCATCACGCTAAAGAATATCCTTCTCCAGTACCAAGAAGCATCTGGCCAGCAGATAAATGAGGCTAAATCATCTATTTTCTTCTCTGCAAAAACACCAGAAGATAAAAAAGAAATGGTCAAGTCACTGTTAGGGATCACAACCGAAGGAGGTAATGGCAAATACCTTGGGCTACCGGAGCACTTCGGTAGAAGAAAACGGGATCTCTTCACATCGCTAGTGGATCGAATAAGGCAGAGGGCAGCTTCTCGTTCATCTCGATTCTTATCAAAGGCAGGCAAACTCACACTCCTCAAAGCAGTTCTCACAGCCATCCCTACATACACCATGTCATGTTTCCAACTACCAGTTAGTCTGTGTAAGAGAATACAATCTGTTCTAACGCGATATTGGTGGGATGACTCAGAAGAAAAACGAAAGATGTGCTGGGTTTCATGGGACAAGATGACACAACCAAAGGCTTTGGGAGGTTTGGGGATCCGAGATATCCAACTGTTTAATCAAGCTCTCCTAGCTAAGCAAGCGTGGAGGATACTAACAGAACCAAACTGTCTACTAGCTAGGGTACTAAAGGGCAAATATTGTCACAAAAGCCCTTTCCTAAAGACAGTGGCTTCAACTGGTTGCTCTCATGGCTGGAGAAGTATATTACACGGACGGGACCTCCTATCTACAAGCATCGGCAAAGCCATAGGCAATGGCGAAACCACTAAACTATGGGATGACTCGTGGATCTCACTAACTGAAAACATAAAGCCCATAGGTCCAGTACCTGAGGCGTATACGGATCTAACGGTGGCAGACCTTCTAACTACAGAAATGGAGTGGAACACATCGAGAATCAAGGAGATCTTACCTCTATTCGATCATCAGATTAAGTGTATCCAGCCAAGTAAAGAAGGACTCGAAGATAGCTACATCTGGCAACCAACAGCATCGGGGACCTACACCACCAAATCAGGATACTTTACTGCAAACACCAGAGAGATACCAGTGAGAGCTCAAGACCACGAATTCAGTTGGATGAGAGATGTCTGGAATGGTGTTTTCTCCCCAAAGATGCGCGTTTTTCTCTGGTCCATAATCAAGAACGCCCTCCCCTTTGGAGAAAACCTACAAACCAGAGGAATAAATGCTGAGGCAGTCTGCATCAGATGCAAAGAAAGAGAGACAGCATGTCATACCTTCTTCTCCTGTCCGTTCGCCAAGGAAGTGTGGAGTATGATACCAACTCAAAGAGTAGTTCACCTAGCTACAGAGACAGACTTCAAAACGGCTTTAGTATCCTTCAGAAATGTCGTCTGTCTTCCACCATCAGGAATCTCCAATAACGTGCTCCCGTGGATTTGTTGGACCCTATGGAAGGCGCGTAATCTCCTCATCTTTGAAGGGAGGAAGCTGACGACGCAAGAAACGGCAACTAATGGAATCAGACTAGCGAGGGAGTGGAACCAAGCACAAACCCCGATAGTCAAGAGACTACTCCAATCGGAACCAACATCGGGAGAAAGACGTCAACTACAGATCGATCTAGTAGACGCCGCCGTCTGCAAATCCGATGCGGCCTGGAACCAATCACTAAAAAAGGCAGGATTAGCTTGGATCATCACAGATTCGGTTAACAACATCATGCAGAAAGATTCTATGACCCAGGATTTTGTCAACTCACCTCTAATCGCAGAAGCCCTAGCGCTTCGGTCAGCGATCATCACCGCAGTGAATCGAGAGCTTCCCAAGCTCAAAGCGTTCTCTGACAACTTAACACTCATCCGAGCAATCAACGGCGACACTCAGGCGAAAGAAATCTTTGGAATCGTACGCGACATCCAACAGATAGCCTCCAGTTTCATCGCTATTTCCTTTTCTCATTTCAACCGTAGCAAGAACACGGAAGCTGATGGGCTGGCTAAACTAGCCCTATCAAATTCCTCTATGTAAACCCATTAAGGGTCAAACTTGGGCCTGAGGCCATCGTTTAAATTTAATCATTCAGTGCCAAAAAAAAAAAAAAAATCTACTACTATATAAAGGGTTATGATCAATCCATTAATTACCAAATGGTTTTAAGTTAGAAGCTCATAATTAATCCGATTTTAACATAGTACCAAAAGATCCTTTAACCTAATTAATATGGTCAATCCACTAATTACCAATTGATTTTAAATTGGAAGACCATAATTAACCCGATTCTAACAAATACAAACGCATTCGTACACCAGTCTATAACATGTTGCTCTCTCCCTATCCAATACATTACTCTCAAAAAAATTGTCAATTTTTTCTCTGAGAAAAAAAAATATCTATTTGTGAGATTACATTTTCATGATAGATGTCAGAATGTGTTATATTATTATATCATTTGAGATTTCTTCCATGAAAAATGTATTTTGTATTTTTCGGAAGAAGATAGTACAAAAATCTGAAACTTAAAAGCTACATTCCAAAACACATTTTCCCGTGTATATTTATATACCAAGCATACATTATGCCACATACGATTATATAATTTCTTGGGGTAATTTTAGTGGTACAATAACCAAAAAGAAAAGAAAAAGCTGATGAAGTATTATATGATAAACTCGATTTTTAATCCCCTAGGAAAATGCAGTTATGTCGAAATATTATGTGTTTTATTTGATAAAGATGTATATATTGATCTAGCAAGACCCAATCTTTGATAAATAAAAAATTCCTGAAATGACATTGTTGATATCGTGTTTCAACCTTGAGTTAACTTTTTGCTTACGTAAGGGATGATTGTATATACCTCGGGTCGTTTTGTCTTTTCCATTGTCTTTGTCTTCAACGAAAAACTAAATTGTAATGGCCAGAGATTACGTCGAGGAAAGGGTTCTTACATTATTTATTTAAATGCTTTCTTGAATCTCGATCCATTGGATTCTACAGATAGGTGCGATTTGGATTGCTGGAATTTCAAAAAGAAAAAACTTTTTTTTTAGTTTGGATCGTTGTAGCAAACTACTACTCGAATTTCATGTGAATAATTTACACACATATTTTGAGGTTGATTTTGACACGAATTTACTTTGTGCTTCTGTATAAGTGGATTGAATTTAGGCTCATCAACCTTTCAAATTGGGCTTGGGAAGGGCTTCACAATACTATGTCTGGTTTGGAACTTAATCAGAGACTCCCAAGAACTGCCTTGAGTGTTGTCAGTGTTTGTAGCCCAGCAAGATGAAGAATGACAAATTATCACTATCGTCGCGAACCGAATCAAGTAAACCATGGTCCATGCATACACGTACCTAGTCAATTAATATTGACACAACCCAAGAATCCAATGTATAAGCTAAATATTAACATAGAAGTCTCACTCACCAGTAAAAACATACGAGAAGAAGAAGCAAAACAAACCCAAAAATAGTTCGACACTAGACATTTATTAATTTACATAGAGAGACATTTAAGCAACGTAGCAAGCCTTTCAAGTATTAGGAGTTTGATGAGACAGGAAGGAGGGTTAGATGGTGTTGCAGTAATTATGACCAAACCATATGCTTTCAGGGACATACGTGTTGAAAGTGAAAGTGACTGCCTTGGAGCTATGGCTGAATATCCTAACACTCTCTGGAACCCAACCATCTGGACCAGATCTGTGAACATAGACATAGCAGATCTGGCGTACACATGGTCCGTTTATCTCATATGTATCTGATGAACATCGCTCAAATGCTCTCGACCCTGGGTCATCAAGCCTAGGTGCGTATACCTGGCCAAGAGAAACAAGAGAACATGCATACAAACTTTTATCTAATTCAGAAACATATATACTATGTTACAGTAAGTTGTAAATGGGACTCTAAATCATAAAGTTCTTCAACAAATAAAACACAGAAACTTTCCAGTTAATACACCAGAGTGGTCTAGTACTTTGGCTAGGATAATCTTAACCTGATTTCTGTAACCATCCCCGAAAGAGAGGCTGATCTGGTCTCTTGTGTACCTAGGTGACGAACAGCTCGTCCTGATGATCACCGTGTACCTACAGCTTCCGAAATTCTGCATCCTTGGTGAAAAATACAAACAATCAGACGGGTCAGAAAAAGCAAAAAAAAAAATCAGAAAAAGTTTACAAAAAGAAACAGAACCTGAATGAGATTGCTATTAAAGGATTCAGCGGCATGAGGCTTCAAGACATCGGTGGATCTTGAAACAGAGAGGAAGAAAAAGAGGAGTGTGAGGAGTTGCAAAGACGCCATTCTTGGACTTCTTGACATTGCTGCCTGTGGGAGACCAAGGAAGATAAATAGCAAAACAACTGGTCTACGTGTGACGTGTCGAACCTTGCATCAATGAAATAAGCCACACGTCACAAACACAATTATGTTTTACAAATACAAATCGTAACTCTTACGGTGAACCCTTAAGAGTTAGGTATAATATAATGAGGAAAAGCCAATATGTATACAATTAATACCTTGTTCAACACTAATAAAACGAAAAATAAAAACATTCACAGTTCACAACATATCCGTGAAGGTGTTTTAATCTGTTTGGTGCCAATTCTAGAGTAAGACGCGTTTAAGTAGAGAGTTCAAAATAAAACAAATTTGTAAGGGAAGAGTAAACAAGTGAATCAGAAAATTAGCAACATGAATCGGTTACGTGGCGCCACTTTTCCCATGAGAGTCTCCACCTACTACTTCCAGACAAACTCCATGCATTATTCATTTCAATTCTCAACACCATTTCAATATTACCAAAAGTTAAGTCAATTTATTTTATTTTTTTGTTAAAATGGAGAGTTTGGAGCTTAAATTTCAATTTCCCTTTGGCCAAGAATCAAACTTTGTTAAAAATAATGATATAGCATTGCATTTTGTAACAACAAAATAAAAGTTATGCCTTATGTTTTTTTTCTTGTTTATATCAGGAGTATTAATTAATATCTATTATTTTCCACTTATCCATAAACACTTGAGTTCATGAACATGAAATATATATAGTGTTGCTTAATTTGGGCATATATGTTCATTATAAAACTCAACAGCAAGTTTTATAATGAACATAGATACAAAATATAAATACATGTTAAAAATTCTCACATATGTATTAGCCTATATGTCCAAAATTAATATCCGATCTAGCTAAGAGATAGATTAACATCACCCATTCAAAATGTATTATTGAAAGTTGGTCCCAGTAATCAAAGCTAGTTAGAAACTCATGCATACAAATTTCATATGTTTCATCTTACACATATAGGTTGTTTTAGTTGGATTTGCAAAGATTAATGTTAATCATCCCACCTTCTATCACAATGTATAAATTTTGTACATCATTCATTGATTACCAAACACAAGCATTATAAACTTATGAAACTTCTATCATCTAATCAAGAGTGCTTTAAGACAATTTTTAATCCCAATGAGCTATTGCGAACTTGGTAAATATCCTGCGACAAAAAAAATCAAGCTCGTTTTAAAAATGTGATTTAATGGAGATGTATTGTTTGATTCAAATATAGAGCAATGCACTAGGTTTCAAATACCTGTGAAACATGAATTGATTCTTCATCCTCTTAAAGCTCTCAAATCTCTCCATAGTCATGTCTAATTTGTACAAGCATGATGATATCTTGAAAAATTATTATGTAGATGAGATACAAAGAGTAACATGAAGTCTTAAAGTACTGCGACTGAATCAGTATCTGAAGTGAGACATAGCTGTAAAAAAGGTAATATATCATTAACATTCATTACCGAACATATATTTAATACAATTTGAAAATGATAAAAATTCCCGCTTACTTTTCTAAGAGATTCAATAAAAGGTTCATCTTGGGAGTGTCTATCCTTTGGAGTTTCAAATTCCTATAGTAAACAAAAAAAAAGCATGGCATTATAAGGGAAACAAATAGTTTTCATCTCTAGATATACATGATTCATGAAGATGTTGTAATAGTGTCAATTTTAAGAACCAACCTACAATACAGTGACTTACCCTCGGAAAGTTGTTTTCATGTTTGATTTCCATTGCTTCACCAAATTTTCTTGATGCCTAACAAGAATGGGGACACTTGTGAGTTTTTATGTTATTCTGTGTTAATTAAAGACCTTTCATGGTCTCTAGTTCTTGTTGGGAGAGGAAACCTGCATCACCTTTGTTTCTAGATGGCTAATCTTATATTCATAAACTTGACTAGTTGTCTTTGAGCTGCAAGATTTCTTGACTTTCCTATCTTTTCTAGAACAAACTGACTTTGACCTGTGAAAGAACATTCTCAGAAGTCTTGATTCTAGTTTGAGTTAATGCAAGAGAGGAACGACCAGAAAGAGTGGGACTTATAGAAAATCATGCACTAACGTTAGAGAGTGTGTAGGATCATCAGTGGGTACATTTTTAGCCTGCAGTGGAGAATTATCATCTGGAGAGATGAGCGATCAACAAACAGTGTAGAATCTTTGTGTTGCGAGTTTTGAGACTTACATTGGAAGAGCGTTCCTTGGCTCTAAGAGATGTCCTTAGATGAAAACCCTACAAAACAGAATGCTGGTGAGATTGTGGTATGGATATGAGTTTCGAAATGGCCTCAAGAAGATTGAGACCTGGAAATCTTGAGAGCGAGGCGTATTCCTTTTATGCAAAGATGTCAAGGAACTTTCTTGAACCTACAAAATGGGTTCAGACACAGCAAAGATTTGTAGTTACTACTGCTAGCTAGTTGCTTGCATTGAAAGAAACAAAAAAAGGAAGCACACACGCACTGTTTTATTCATTGTAGAGCTAAATCTCGCAACCTGCTCGGGTGCTGAATTAGCCTTAAACCTGAAAGAGATTTATAGCAGAGAAGTAGTGAGCATACCATCTGAGGAACCAAAAAAAAATGTCAAGAGAGTCCTTACCTCTGTCTTGCAGCTCTTTGGGCAGTCTTAAGGTTAGGTTCTTTTGGAACAGTGACTTTTGATACCTGCAAATACAAATATATTACATACAAGAAGATGGTACAATGAATGTTTAGTTGATAACCTAAAGTGCATTACCTTCTTAGGAGCCTTATGTACAAATGGAGTTTGCTCCAACCGTGATATCTAATTTCACAAATGGTGAATAGTATTAGTCCCCAAAACAAAATGAGTTTATGATGAGAGAGCAGCGAGTAACAAAGACCTTGCGCAAGAAGCCGGTTTCAAGTTTTTGCCTTTTGGTATCTTGTGTTTGAGGCATTGATAATAAGATAGAGGAGGAGATCTTGCTTTCCAGCTTCCCTAATGATCTCTGACATCTAAAAAAAACATTGAATATTAGTTGAAGCAAATAAAAAACAAAGATTGATCAAGAGGAAACATGTTATAGACTATTATAGTACCTTGTGAGAAGCTGAACAGAGTAAATGTCAAGAGGTTTGTTCTGTCTTGCCAACAAAGAAGCAGTTGGTCTCGTCAAAGTCGAGTTCTTTCGTAAGAAAGGTTTGGTTTTAGACCTTTGTATCGTCTTGGAGAAATCTTTAGCAGTTTGGTTGTAATGAATGAACCCTAATTACCAAAAAACAAAACCTTGATTCGCAAGAAAAACAGAGCAAAAAAAACAGAGGAATTGCTTATAAATACCGTTGTATTTATCAGAGACGGGTTTGGGAATCTTGAGATGTTTATCGTCGAATACACAACTCAGATTTAAACTAAATGCTGAGATATAAAAAAAAAAGGCATAAAAATTGTCAGGAAACAAAACAAAAAAAAGATTCAAAATTGTAAAAAAAGAAGCAGATCTTTACGTGAAGGAGGATAGTTTCCAGCTGATTCAAACCAAAGCTCTGTTTCTGAATCGAGTTCTGGTTTGGAGAAGTCATAAAAACGAGGTGCGTCAAATTCGAAATCAATGTCGAATTCCTCAACAGAGAAGGGATCTTCTGCAAACATATCCGGATCCATCATTGTATTGTAGGATAGGAAGAAAAAAAATGTGGAGATTCACATCGATCAGAACAGAACCATGATCATTTTTGTTCTCTCTGTCTCTGGAAAATTTGTAGGAACAATAAAAGAAGAGGCAACGGCGCATACCTGTATGGCGTAGTTACAAAATAATGGTGTTTAAACAAAGGCCGTTGGCTAAATACAGAGGTTAAACTTATTACTGTTTGTATGAAAAAATATTTAGGACTAAATAGAAAAAATAATGTCACACTTCATTCAACCCTAGAAAAAAAATAATGATACGAAAAGTTACGCAAAGGTAATTTAAAAAAAAAAGTATGTCTAAAACTAACACAAACGGTTTAAATTTGATTCATTTGTGTGTGTGTGTTTCATCAAAATCAATAAACTAAGCTTAGAGCCCTAAGCTTCTCATGCTTCCATTCATTGTTAACTTTTGCTATAAACTCTTCTGCTCTCTTTCTTAACTCATCGTCTTCTTCCTCCTCTTCAACATCAGTCTCATTGCTCTCATTGTCATCATCATCATCATCATCATCCTCACCATTATTATCACAACAATGGCTGCTTTCTTTGTCCTCGTATCCTTCAGAAATGCTTGAGGCATCGGTCAGCGGCTCATCTTGTGCAGATGAAACATCAATGACAATCATCTCTTCATGATCATCATCATCATCACAACAATCATGATCTTGAGAAGCAAGGCTGCTGCACATATTGAAGTTCACAGAAGTAGTAAATGTGTAATCTTGAGAATCGGTCGAACCGGGTTTTGATGATCCGGTGATGATCATGACTATGATGAGGTTGCAGAAACAGAACATAAGAAGAGAGTTCGACGTGGCTTGTCCCACCAATTCATACGCTATGTCCAACATCTTTGCAGCCAAAGATACAAAAATATTATGAGAAGTGAGGGAAGAAGAAGAGTCGTTGGTAGTTAATTCAGGTTTGGTGGTGATAAAACAGAGGTTTTGGCGCGCTTTATAGAAAGGGGGCAAAGGTGTGTGAGAGAAGCTCTTTGTTTATGAGTTGAGAAGTTTTGTGGAAATGAGGTGTAGGTAGAAAGCTTTGTAGATATCATTTCAAAGATTATTTGAGGCTTGGGCTTTCTTAAATATATATTATTTAAAGACCCAAAGTACACATGAGCAATGGGTCCAAACTTGTTAAATAATGTTTTGTGTGGTGAAGTTGCTTGGCAACTGTTCATTTAAACAAATAAAATTAAACGGAAAGGCTTTCTTGCGCATTGCACCTCGCCACTAATAAGTGTGTCACATGTCTCCACATGGATGATGGAGCAGGAGCAGAGCTCATCATATGGTAAGACTTTTTTGAAGTTTTGATAATTTATCCATCAAAGAAACATCGTAGTAATTTCAATGAATGGATAATGGAACTCATCATAATGCCAATGATAAGACGTTTCTGAAATTTGTATAATTTATCCAACAAAGAAACATCGTAGTAATTTCGGTGAAAAAGTCATTAAACTACTTAATGATTTTTCTACGTACGTTTTCCATTTCTTGTAGTATTTTATTACAATTTATACTATCAACTGATCATACTCCATAATAACTCCTTCACTAGAGGACTTTGGAAGAAAGAACACCAAGTGAAATCAAGGCATCCCGTTTGGATGCGGGGATGCGACGACCACGTTAGAGAATAAGATGTATATTGGGCCGTATATATAGGGCCTAGTAAGGCCGAGTCGGGTCAAAGCCCAGCTAAAGTATTTAACATGACCCGAATATCAATCATCCCATCTTCCCCAATTTATTAGTCATCGACGGGACTCTTCACGACACTTGTCGATCCAGTCTCCCTCCGTAACCACCACCGCCGCGACTCAGCCGCTCCGGCTTCTAACCGCGGCTCACGACCACCGTACCAGCTTCGCATCCACATCGTCGGAATCTCAGTTCTCCCTCTCCGATTCTTACTAAAATTAGATTTATCACTTCACCGGAAAATGATGGGCTCAGAGAACGACGAAGACTCCCATCTCCACGCCTCCAGGGAGGAGACGGAGAATCTCTTCCTCCGAGACGATCCCTTGTCGAGAAGCGACGTCAACGGCAATCACAGCGCCGTGTCAACTCTCCCTCCGCCCCCGATTATCGTCACTCCGGCGGATTCCGATCCACTTTCTTTGCCTCCAAACGGCAGCTCTTACATCGAGCCTCCTGTGAATCACAGGAAACTTGAAGGAGATGAAATATTTCTTTAACTCATTTTCATTCAACTTGAGAACCTTACAGGAGGAGATACATTATATATAGTAAAGGCATTGCTAACCCTAGTCTCCTCATTGACACGTGATGGCACATGAGCCAAGACAATCAAAACTGTTAAAGGTAAAGGAGTCGCGTGCTAGCTGTCCCATACTGCGAGCTGGCTTCTTGGTACGGTGATCACGACAGGGGATAGTACTGGTCTCTTGTCTTGCTAAAACAGGTAAAGACTCAACGGCTATTAAAGCTTCTTCAGAGGACTTCGTGACTGTTTCGATAGTGGGCCTCGTGACCTGAATCTGTGATTGAGTACTCGGCCCAACTGGTAATGTCGAAGTCTCTGGCTTGTCTAGAGTGTTTGAGACACTTAGACTGATACGCCCCCTCAAACTTGGGGAAGGAGGAAAGGAGACACCAAGTTTGCTTCGAAGTTTAAAGAAAGCATCTTGACCGAGAGACTTGGTGAACACATCAGCTAGTTGCAGAGATGCTGGGATGTGTTTGACTTCCAGAGCTTTCAGCGCCACCCTCTCACGAACATAGTGAAAGTCGACATCAAAATGTTTTGTTCGTTTGTGAAACATGGGATTGGCGGTCAAGCAAACGGCCGAGAGGTTATCACAGAGAAGGAGAGGAGTGCGCTGTTGGTGAAGTCCCATTATCTTGAGTAGATTCTGCAACCAAACCACCTCAGATGTAGCAAGAGACATAGTCCGATATTCAGCTTCAGTGGAGGACTTGGACACAGTATCATGGCGTTTTGCCGACCATGAAATAAGGTTAGATCCAAGGAGAGTGCAGAAACCTCCAGTGGACCTCCTTGTCTCTTTACATCCAGCCCAGTCGGAGTCACTGTAACACAACAGAGTAGAGTCTGTGTTTGCTTTAATGCTTACACCCATATCAACCGTTCCCTTGATATATCGCAAGATGCGCTTCAATAGATTGTAGTCAGACTGAGTTGGAGCATGCATGCGTTGACAGATGAAGTTGACTGAGAATTGAATGTCTGGCCTGGTGAGAGTGAGGTATTGAAGTTTGCCAGCCAAACAACGGAAATGAGATGGATCAGCAAACGCTTCATCCTGACCCGGTACCTTATCAAGCTTCAAAGGGAGAGGTGTGGGCATGGGCGCGCAGTCACTCATTCCAGCAGTGACTAGCAGTTCTCGAACATACTTAGACTGATTGAGAAACAATCCATCTTCAAGGTGATGAACCTGAATCCCTAAGAAGTAATGGACATCACCCATGTCCTTCATCCGAAACTCTTTACTCAGTTGTTGCAGAAGATGATGCAGAAGAGTTGCATTGTTACCGGTCAGAATCATATCGTCCACATACAGAAGAAGGTAGATGACAGAGAATCCTTTATGATAGATAAACAGAGACGGATCCGGGAAGCTACATTGAAACCCAAAATCCAGAAGAAAAGAGCTGAACTTGTCGAACCATGCTCGAGGGGCCTGCTTGAGCCCATAAATAGCTTTCTTAAGACGCCAAACGTGATCAGGATTGGCTTGATCAACAAAACCTTTAGGTTGAGTCATATATACTGTTTCCTTCAAGTCCCCGTGGAGAAAAGCATTTTGAACATCAAGTTGCTTGAGAGGCCATTTCTTTGTGACAGCAACATGAAGTACAGTTCGAATGGTGGCTGTGCGAACCACCGGACTAAACGTTTCATAATAATCGAGACCCTCTTCTTGTTCATTGCCACGAGCCACAAGGCGAGCACGGAGTTTCAGTACATTTCCTTCAGCATCAAGTTTCTTCTTGTAGATCCACTGAGAACTGAGAGGATGTTGATCTTCGCTTGGAGGGACGAGTTCAAAAGTCTCAGTTTCTTTCATGTTATCAATTTCTGTTCCCATTGCTCCATTCCAGCCAGGATGGTTCAAAGCAGCTTTTAAGGACTTAGGTTCTGCAAACTCATCTTTGACTGTGAATAAGGCGTATTTCGGATTAGGCTTAATGATTCCAGCTCGTGCACGAGTTGTCATTTGATGCACCGGAGGAGCATATTGAGGTTGAGCCACTACTGGAGGAAGGTGTCCTTCAGCATCACCAACTAGATTGTCATTGAGAGGAGGGGGAGATGGTGGTGGCAACGGAGAGAGCACACCGGTATCAACAGGTGGAACAGGAGCTGCAGCAGGTGGAGTGACGGGAGGAACACGTCTGGAGGGAACCTCATCTTCAATAGGAGAAGAGACTGTATCCTCTGGAGTAGGAGGAGGAGACAGTAGAGACGCAGCTCGCCAAGCATTCAACAAAGCAGACTGACTTGACTTGTGAAAACCGCTGTAGACATCAGCAAAGGGAAAGGAGCCTTCATCGAACAGGACGTGTCTACTGATGAAGACCTTCCCAGTGGGAGGGTAGAAGCACCGATAACCTTTGTATTTCTCATTGTACCCAACAAACACACAGACTAACGAACGAGGATCAAGTTTATTATGCATGTATGGGCGCAGAGACGGGAAGCACTTGCAACCAAAGACTCGTAGAGCAGAGTACAGAGGTGCTCTGTTATGGATCATCTCATACGGACTCTTTCGATCCGGTAGAACTGACGAGGGTAAGAGATTGATCAGAAAGGTGGCAGTGAAGAACGCCTCAACCCACAGATGTTGAGGAACACGCCCATGAAATAACATCGTCAAGCCTAACTCTGTGAGATGACGATGTTTGCGTTCAGACAAACCATTCTGCTGCTGCGTATGAGGACAAGAAATGAATTGTCGAATGCCGGAAGCCGCAAGATGACTGAGAAACGCTTTACTGATAAATTCACCACCACCGTCACACTGAAACTGTTTTATTTTTCTCTGAAGTTGATTTTCGACCATTTGTTGAAACCGAACAAACACAGAGAAAAATTCAGACTTGAGTTTCAAAGGAAAGAACCACGTAAAGCGAGAATAATTATCTATAAAGATCACGTAGTACTTAAACCCTTGTGAAGACACAACAGGACTAGGCCCCCACAAGTCACAATGAATCCTCTCAAGAGGATGATTCGATACAAAATCAGAAGATAAAAACGGAAGTTGACAACTCTTCCCTACTTGACAAGCATCGCAGAGAGACTGAACGCTTGACTTATTAAAGACTATGGCTTTATTTCTTGACAGCAACTGAAGAACCTCCATGTTGGGATGGCCAAGCCGCAAATGCCAAATCCCTTCATTTGTTGCTCGCTGTCTAAGCGAATAGAAAGCTTGAAACTTGGAGTTCTTCAGTAAGTAAAGGTCTTTATGTCTTTGACCCCTGGTGAGCACCTGCTTTGTCACCTTGTCCTTAATAAACACAGATTCAGAGTCAAAAGTGACCTCACACGGATAATCTGAAGTGAGTTTGGACACTGATAATAAGGACTTTGTTATATCAGGGCATACAAGTACATCATTCAAACGTAGAGTACCTTGAGGAAGCTGAAGTGCAATGGAGCCGACATGTGTGATAGGCAGGTAGTCACCATTGCCAACAATCACCTGATCATTACCGAGATAGGCTTCTGCAGACTGAAGTTGGGAGGGATCGTTGGTGATGTGAGCAGAGGCAGCAGAGTCAGGATACCACTCTTGTCCTGACTGATGCGGTTGAGAAGGTTGAGAAGACAACTTCATGGCAGCTAGAGCGTTGTGAACTGTATCAGGAGTCTGAAAGTCTTGATCAAACCGATTGTAACACTTTACAGCAGTGTGTCCAACTCGCCCACAGATTTGACAGGTAGGACGAGAAGAGGAGTTAGAGCCGGAGAACTGCTGAGTAAAACCTCTTCCTCTCGTAGAGTAAGTACCACCTCGACCTCTGTTTCCTCTGTTGTTGTAGTACCCTCTTCCTCTGTTAGAGTAACCACGCTGAGTGTTGAAAGCCAAGTGTGGTGAGACCTCTGGTGGTTGAGAGTGAATCTGAAGTTTCTCATCAAAGTTTATGAGTTTGAAAACTGCATCTTCAAAGTTCATCTCAGGAACCGAGTCCATAGAGTGCTCGATGACAGTACTAATGGACTCATATTCCTTACCCAAACCATTTAGAGCCCCATAAATCATCTCAGCATCAGATATTGGACACCCAATAGAGTCAAGTTGGTCACACACACCTTTGACTTCACCAAGATACTCTGTCATCGACTTTTGGTTCTTCTTCAGACTTTGCAGCTTTCGTTGTAGATCCAGTTTGCGTGTGGCTGAGACTCGGTTATACTTCTTCCCGAGGCTAAACCACACTTCCTGAGCCGTGTTCAGACCATAAACAGAGCGAAGAGCTTCTTCAGACAGAGAGCCAAACAACCAAGCCATAACAAGTTGATCTTTTCGGATCCAAGTTACAAACTCAGGGTTGGCTTGTTCTGTAACCGTATCTCCATCACGAACAGAGACAGTGGGTAGAGGACGAGGAGTGGTTCCATTGACAAAGCCCAAAAGGGACTGACTTGAAAGAAAAGATTCAAACTGAGTTTTCCATAAGAGGTAATTTGTGGAAGAAAGTTTCAAGGTTACGCAATGAGAGATGCTCAAGGTAGGAGCAGTAAACGCATCCTGAGGTTCAGCCATGGATCGACTAGTGCTCTGATACCATGTGAATCACAGGAAACTTGAAGGAGATGAAATATTTCTTTAACTCATTTTCATTCAACTTGAGAACCTTACAGGAGGAGATACATTATATATAGTAAAGGCATTGCTAACCCTAGTCTCCTCATTGACACGTGATGGCACATGAGCCAAGACAATCAAAACTGTTAAAGGTAAAGGAGTCGCGTGCTAGCTGTCCCATACTGCGAGCTGGCTTCTTGGTACGGTGATCACGACAGGGGATAGTACTGGTCTCTTGTCTTGCTAAAACAGGTAAAGACTCAACGGCTATTAAAGCTTCTTCAGAGGACTTCGTGACTGTTTCGATAGTGGGCCTCGTGACCTGAATCTGTGATTGAGTACTCGGCCCAACTGGTAATGTCGAAGTCTCTGGCTTGTCTAGAGTGTTTGAGACACTTAGACTGATACCTCCGTCTTACGCAGACGTTATCTTCAGCCCTTTCGACGACAACGCCTCAGATGACTGCAGCAGCCAGTCCCCAATATCTCCGTCGTCGTCTTATCCGAGCTCCTCCGATTACATCAAGATCACTGTCTCCAGCCCTCAGAAGGAGCAGGACGCATCAAGCTCCATGCTCTCCGGAGGAAGCACTTACATCACTTACCTGATTACCACCAGAACGAATCTCCCTGAGTACAAAGGTTCTGACTTTACAGTGAGGAGGAGGTTTAGAGATGTTGTTGCGTTGGGGGATAGGTTGGCTGAGTCTTATAGAGGGTTCTGTATTCCACCGAGGCCGGATAAGAGCGTGGTGGAGAGTCAAGTGATGCAGAGGCATGAGTTTGTTGAGCAGAGGAGAGTTGCGTTGGAGAAGTACTTGCGCAGGCTTGCTTCGCATCCTGTGATTAGGAATAGCGATGAGCTGAAGGTGTTTCTTGGAGTGGAAGGGAAGTTGCCGTTACAGATGGGAACTGATGTGGCGTCTAGGATCTTGCCGAAACAGTTGTTTGGTGAAGGGGTTGAGGTGGCGGCTCAGCCACCAGCTAGAAGCGGTAGAGATCTGTTTAGATTGTTTAAAGAGCTTAGACAGTCAGTTTCTAATGACTGGGGTGGAGCAAAGCCAGCTGTTGTGGAGGAAGATAAAGACTTTTTGGAGAAGAAGGAGAAGATGCATGATCTTGAGAAAGAGATTATTAATGCCTCGCAGCAGGTACTTGTTAACTTCGTTTTTATGCATCACTTATGTCAGTATTTTTCATGGCTTTTGTTTTGTTCTTTTGTAGGCTGAAACACTCGTCAAGGCACAGCAAGACATAGGGGAGACGTTGGGGGAGTTGGGATTAGCCTTCATTAAGCTGACAAAGTTCGAGAACGAAGAAGCTGTGTTCAGTTCTCAACGAGCTCGTGCCAATGATATGAAGAATTTAGCCACTGCAGCTGTGAAAGCCAGCAGGTTTTACAGAGAGCTGAACTCACAAACGGTGAAGCATTTGGTAATATAGTAGTGAAGAGTTTATTTTGCTCTCGTTTGGGGAAGGGCTTTGGTTTCATTAAGGAACTGTTGTTTGATGTCAGGACACACTCCACGATTACCTTGGCGTAATGATGGCGGTCCAGGGCGCATTCACAGATAGATCTAGTGCTTTACTGACAGTGCAGACGCTTCTATCTGATGTTTCTTCTCTCGAAGGAAGAGCAGAGAAGCTAGAAGCTGCGTCTTCAAAGGTGTTTGGCGGCGACAAGTCAAGGATTAAAAAGATAGAAGAGTTAAAAGAAACCATCAAGAACACCGAGGACGCCAAAAATGTAGCCATCAAGCAGTATGAGCGGATCAAGGTAGGTTCCCCTATACATAACAAATGCTATATGCGGATTTGAAATCCTAATGTGAATATGTTTTTATCATATGACAGGAAAATAATCGGAGCGAGGTTGAAAGGCTGGACAGAGAACGGCGTGCAGACTTCTTGAGTATGATGAAGGGGTTTGTTGTTAGCCAGGTACATTGTTATTAAGATGAGTGAGGTCTTGATTAGAGAGAAAAAGTTCTTACATGAAATGGATGCTCTCTTGCAGGTAGGATATGCAGAGAAGATGGCCAATGTGTGGGCAAAGGCTGCAGAGGAGACTAGTCAATACAATAGAGAGAGCTCTTAAACAAAGAGATCAACCTGTAATTTTCTTCTTCTTATTCTTTTACTCATGGTTTTGGGCTTTACACAGTTTCACTTTGGTGTAAGTAAAAGAACAACAAAAACAAAACAAAAATAGTTAAATACTCCTTAAACGAGTTTAGAAAATTTTATTACATCCAAGTCCACATGTTGTTGAGGAATACATTAACAAAAATTGAAATATTATGAGTAATAAAAACGAAAGGAGTGAATAAATTCAATGGTATACAAATATGTAGAAAAGGTATATTTGTTTGAAAAGGGTAATGTTTAATAAGCTTATTAGGCTCGAACTCGTGACATAGCGGATGTAGCAATAGCAGCAGCTGCTGCGTTTGAAGCATTTTGGTTAAAGAATGTGAAAAGACCAGATCCAATAGTTTCTTGCTCCTCAAGAAACAGATCTTCAGGCGCACGGAACGCGCCGTGTACGGCCACAGCCATCGTCCCAAGAGCCAGAGTAGACATCAAGAGCGAACCGACGCTCGTCATGAACATCACCACCACGGTGCAAAGACAGAGCATCCCCAGCGTCTCCAGGTCAGAGAACGTGCGTCCTCCGATGACCAGCGGCTGATCCGAGGGACGGAAAACGTAGAGGAAAAGCCAAGAAGCGGCGAGGGAGGCGAGGAGGAAGAGCGCGAAAGGGTGTGAGAGGAGAGAAGCGGCGAGCAAGATCGCTACTAAGGTTATGTAGTTGGATTTGAAGTAGGAGAAGTTCTTTCTTACTCGCGAAGCTGCCTCGGAGAGGGATGGTGGCCGTGAGAACGCTGACCGGTCGATGAGCTCTGTCCAGGGCCGAGCGTCGGAGGTAGCGTGACGGGCGGAGGCTACAACGCGGGAAACGAGGACGCGTAGAGAGCTTAGTAACTGTGGATCACTACCACCTGGGAGGTGATCAGGAGAAGTTGAAGTTGGGAGAAGAGGAGAAGCCATTTGAGAGAGAGAGATCTAGTTTTCAGACAAAGTCAGAGTGAAGAATATAGAGAGAGAGAGAGAGAGAGAGAGAGAGAGAGAGAGAGAGAGAGAGAGAGAGAGGCTTTCACGTTCGCTGGCCTTTACTTCATAGTGTCGGCTACTAGCATGTGCTTTTTAACTTTCTTTCTTTTTAAATAATGAATGGCTCTCTTTGTATGTATGCCTTTATGTGTTTATTACATCATTACACTTTTTTTTTTTGTCACGATATTACATCATTACACTTTTTTCACTTTCCACGTCTCTGTTTTTTACTAGTAACCTTAAAAGTTCAAACACTAATTTTACAAAGTCTGTCAAGTTGAGGCGTGACGTCTCTTTCTTAACTACGGCACTGGCTTATCATCCATCTCTTGGCATCTGCTTCATCTTCACCAAATTATTGACTGTCTCTCTATGACTGCTGCTCTGATGGGGTTTGAAGCCTATCACTGGGGTTTGGGATGATTGTGGTTTTATTTATAGACAATCTCAGTGATATGACCCTTCATAAGAGACGTTTCCAGTTTCTTCTTTGAGAGGCAATTTGGTTACGTGCATCTGAAGTAACTCCTAGTTTTTTTTTCGCTTCCTTTGACTTGCTTCTGTCCGTATATGCGTGCATTTTAAGTTTTTAACCATCTTCAGACGGTTTTTACAGGTAAGTTGGGGTAAAATCTGAGCTACTTTCTGAAAAAAGAGATGGTAGGAAGTACCAGAAACTAACAATGCAAGAAGGGTCTTGCAATTGATAGGAACAAGAGAAGATGTCACGTTGGGGAAAAGCAAAGTGCTCCTTCCAATCTTCAACTTTGATTTGATCCTGATTGATTAGCTTACTTACTAGAAGTTGTTGTTTTAATATCAAGTCAACAGATTTCAAAAGTGTAAAATTACAAAAATTATCCATACAAAAACGCTCTACTGGAATCATAAACAGTCTTGTAATAGGGTTTGAAAGCAAGCAAGCAAGCAACATGAAAGAGGAAAAAGCCTCTTCCTAGCTTCCTCAATGATGGTAAGCTTAATACCTTTGCCCTTCGGAAGAGACACCCACGGCTTAGTTCCTTTCCCCAGAGTGAACACATTCCCCAACCTCGTTGCAAACTCATGCTTAAATTTGATTCATTTGTGTGAGTGTGTGTCTTTCATCAAAATCAATAAACTGAGATCAGAGCCCTAAGCTTCTCATGCTTCCATTCATTGTTAACTTTTGCTATAAACTCTTCTGCTCTCTTTCTTAACTCATCATCGTCTTCTTCCTCCTCTTCAACATCAGCCTCATTGCTCTCTTCATCATCATTATCATCACAACAAAAGCTGCTTTCTTTTTCCTCGTATTCTTCAGAAATGCTGGAAGCATCGGTCAGAGGCTCGTCTTGTGCAGATGAGACATCAATGACAACCATCTCTTCATGATCATCATCATCATCACCACCACAACAATCATGATCTTGAGAAGCAAGGCTGCTGCACATATTGAAGCTCACAGAGGTAGTCAATGTGTAATCTTGAGAATCGGTCGAACCGGGTTTTGATGATCCAGTGATGATCATGACTATGATGAGGTTTCAGAAACAGAACATAAGAAGAGAATTCGACGTGGCTTGTCCCACCAATTCATACGCTATGTCCAACATCTTTGCGGCCTAAGAAGACAAACAAGGGAAGAATATTATGAGAAGTGAAGGAAGAAGAGTCTTTGGTAGTTTAATTCAGGTTTGGTGTGTGATAGAACAGAGGTTTTGGCGCGCTTTATAAAAAGGGGGCAAAAGTGTGTGAGAGAAGCTCTTTTGGTTATGACTTGAGAAGTTTCATGGCAATGAGGTGTAGATAGAAAGCTTTATAGATATCATAAAATATTGTCTTAGAATTGGGCTTCTTTGTGAATTATATATAATTTTTAATGACCTAAAGTACATATGGGTCTTTCAATTATATTATCCCCTAGTCTATATTTGAGAAGTGGTTTGCCACATGTCTTCTCTATAATAGTTTTCACAAAAAAAATTGTGACGTGGCTATTAAGATTGATGACATGTCATATGGTTAAATATGACATGGACAATTACATTTAATGATAATATGTATTTTTGGAAATCTTTTTAGAATAAGGCAATAACTCATATATTACATTTAATATTGATTTATATTTTTGGTAAACTTTGTAGAATATGGTAATACTCATAAATCATCACTAAAATAAATATATTCAAATATGATATTTTGAATTTCGAAATATTAAATACTTTTACTTTTATAATAATAAAAATTTTATTATCTAAAATTTTCTAAATTTTCTGAATTAAAAATAAATAAATCGTAATATCATTAGTTTCTTTTAGATATCTACAAATTATATAAATATTATTTAGTTTTAAATTTTGATAACTATACAATTTTATATGATTTTTAGTAATTTTGTACAAGTTGATTTAATAATTTAACCAAATGAAATAAATAATTTTTTATCTAAGATTTTAACTTTATATATATACATATATATTCTTAAATATAATTTAAAAAAATATTTTCTCTTAATTTTATGCTTAATTAATGATATTTATATTAATTATTAGTCAAAATAATAAAATATATAATATTAATAAATTACATTTTAAAGTATAAAATTTAACTTTTAAAAATTCATCACTACACATGGTGCATGAAAACACCTAGATTAATAATTGTGACATAACTACTAAAATTGATGACATGTCTTATAGATTAATATGACATGGACAATTATATTTAATGTTAATTTATATTTTTGATAAAAAATTTAAAATATGGTAATAACTCATATATTATATTTATTATCGATTTATATTTTTGGACTTTTTAAAAATATGGCAATAACGCATAAATCATCATTAAAATAAATATATTCAATTATGGCATTTCAAATTTGAAATATCATTTAAATTAAAAATATTTCAAAAATATATACATATTTTTAGAAAATTATAAAATTAAATCATAAAATCAAATTAAATTGTAAAATCATAAGTTTCTTATATATATTTACAGATTTTATAAATATTGTTTAATTTTAATTTTTGACAATTCTGAAATTTTACATATTTATTTAATATATTTAATTAAAAATAAATAGATAAAAAAATTTACCTAAGATTATAATTTTAAATATATACATGCACATTCTTAAATATAATTCAAAATAAACAAAATTAGTTTTATCTTAATTTTAATGTTCAGTTAAATCAAATTTATATTAAAATATTGATAAGAAAAAAGAAATTTATAATATTAATAAAAAATAAATATAATTTATATTTATCTTTTAAAAAATATTTTAAAATTCTTTTACTGCACAAGGTGCAGGAAAACACCTAATACTCTATAAATGAGAAACTTCAATGCAGTAGTCAAAACTTGTTAAATAATGTCTGCGTGGTGAAATTACTTGGAAACCTATTCACTTTAACTCACCACTAAGCAGTGAGTCACATGCGGCTTATCACATCCATTATTATCACCTCATTATTATAGACTAGACTTTTTAATAACTCGGCCAGAACGTTCTTTGAAATTGGATAAATTTATCCATCTAAGAAAGTAACATCCTATTAGTTTCACTTCGGGGAAATTTCAATGAAAAGTCGATCAAACTACTTAACTTTTCTTTTCTATATGCTTAAAAATATACGTTTTCTGTTCCTTATAGTATTTTGATTCTTACAATTTACCTCCTTGCTAACTCCTTTCTCATTAGAGGACTTTGGAAGAAAGAAGTAAAATCTAGGCAGCCCGTTTGGTTGCGGGGATATGACGTTCACGTTTAACAATAAGTTGTATATTATTATTGGGCCGTAAATAGGGCCGAGACGGGTCAAAACCCATCAAAGATACTTTGTCTCCCCATCTCATCTTCCCCCGATTTGGTCATTCACGAGACTTGACGTCACTTATGAATGATCCAGTCTCCTCCGTGACGACCGCCACCGCCGCAACTTAGCCGCTCCGGCTTTTAATCGCGGTTCACGACCACCGTATCAGCTTCAAACATCGGAATCTCAGTTTCTCTCCTCTCCGATACTTACTAAAATTAGATTCATCACTTCACATCGGAAAATGATGGGCTCGGAGAACGACGAAGACGCCAATCTCCACGCCTCCTCAAGGGAGGAGATGGAGAATCTCTTCCTCCGCGACGATCCCTTGTCGAGAAGCGACGTCAACGGCGATCACCACCACCACCACCTCTCTCCGCCGCCGATTATCGTCACTCCGGCGGATTCCGATCCACTCTCGGCACCGCCTCCGAACGGAAGCAGCTCCTCTTACATCGAGCCTCCGTCTTACGCGGATGTTATCTTCAGCCCTTTCGATGATAACGCCTCAGATGAATGCAGCAGCCAGTCCCCAAGATCTCCGTCCTATTCGACAAGCTCCTCCGATTACATCAAGATCACTGTCTCCAGCCCCCAGAAGGAGCAGGAGACAGCAAGCTCCGTGCTTTCCGGAGGAAGCACTTACATTACCTACCTGATCACGACGAGAACGAATCTCACTGAGTACAAAGGTTCGGACTTTGCCGTGAGGAGGAGGTTTAGAGATGTTGTTGCGTTGGGGGATAGGTTGGCTGAGTCTTATAGAGGGTTCTGTATTCCACCGAGGCCGGATAAGAGCGTTGTGGAGAGCCAAGTGATGCAGAGGCATGAGTTTGTGGAGCAGCGGAGAGTTGCGTTGGAGAAGTACTTGCGCAGGCTTGCTTTGCATCCTGTGATTAGGATTAGCGATGAGTTTAAGGTGTTTCTTGGAGTGGAAGGGAAGTTGCCGTTACAGATGGGAACTGATGTGGCGTCTAGGGTGTTGGATGGTGTTGTGAAGCTGCCAAGTGAAGATCAGCCAGTTAGAGGGGGTAGAGATCTGTTTAGATTGTTCAAAGAGCTTAGACAGTCAGTTTCTAATGACTGGGGTGGAGTAAAACCAGCTGTTGTGGAAGAAGATAAAGAGTTTCTGGAGAAGAAGGAGAAGATGCATGATCTTGAGAGAGAGATCATTAATGCCTCGCAGCAGGTAGAAGTTGTTTCATAGTACTTATTAACTTTGTTTTATGCATCATCACTTAAGCTTCGTATGTTCTTTTGTAGGCTGAAACACTTGTCAAGGCACAGCAAGATATAGGGGAGACGTTGGGGGAATTGGGATTGGCGTTCATTAAGCTGACAAAGTTCGAGAACGAAGAAGCTGTCTTCAATTCTCAACGAGCTCGTGCCAATGATATGAAGAATTTAGCCACTGCAGCTGTGAAAGCTAGTAGATTTTACAGAGAGCTGAACTCACAAACGGTCAAGCATTTGGTAATGTAGATATGAAGAGTTTATTCAGCTCTCGTTTGGGGGGAAGAGATTTGGTTTCATTAAGGAAGTGTTGTTTGATGTCAGGACACACTCCACGATTACCTAGGAGTAATGATGGCGGTCCAGGGCGCATTTGCAGATAGATCAAGTGCTTTACTGACAGTGCAGACGCTTCTATCTGACGTTTCATCACTCGAAGGAAGAGCAGAGAAGCTAGAAGCTGCGTCTTCAAAGGTGTTTGGCGGGGACAAATCAAGGATTAAGAAGATAGAAGAGTTAAAAGAAACAATCAAGGCCACTGAAGACGCCAAAAACGTAGCCATCAGGGAGTATGAGCGGATCAAGGTGGTGGTTCAGTCAATGCCCCTAATACATAACAAATGTTATATACCGATTGGAAGTCTAAATGTGAATATGTATTTTACCATTACAGGAAAATAACAGGAGCGAGGTTGAAAGGCTGGACAGAGAAAGGCGTGCAGACTTCTTGAATATGATGAAGGGTTTTGTTGTTAACCAGGTACATTGTTATTAGATGAGTGAGATCTTAATGTTTAGAGGAAGTTCTTACATGAAGTGGATGCTCTCTTGCAGGTAGGATATGCAGAGAAGATGGCCAATGTGTGGGCAAAGGCTGCAGAGGAGACTAGTCAATACAATAGAGTATGAAGATGGCCAATGCTTCATAGTGTCGGCTTGTGCTTTCGTTCTTTTTAAATTAAAAAAAAAAAACTATGATTGCCTTTGTGTGTGTATTACATCATTTGCCACAAAACATCATCAGCCATCTTTCACTTTCTACGTCTCTGTTTTTACTAGTGACCTTAAAACTTGACACTAAAGAATTGGCAATTTGGTTGCGTGAATCTGAAGTAACTCCTAGGGCTTTCGCTTCCTTTAGCTATAGCTTCTGTCCGTATTTGCGCCATGAATTAGCCATCTTAAGAGGGTTTTTTTACCGGTGGATTCAGATTTGGGTGCATCAAGTTAGGGTAAAGGCTGGAGCTACTGTCTGAAAATGATATTGAAGCTAACAAGCATGCGGGCCTTAGAGATAATCAAGAGAGCTACTGTTTCGTTGGTATAAAGGAAAAATCAAACTACATATTCGTTGACATTGTAATCTGGTTATGGTTTTAAAATAAAGTTAACAGATCTAAAGAGTAAAATTACTAAAAATTTCCATACAAAACACTCTACTGGAGTCTTAAAACTGTCTTGTAATAGGTTCTGCAAACAAGCTACATAAAAAGAGGAAAAAACCTCCAAACCGAGACAAGTAGCGAGTCTACAACACAAGAGTAAAACGAAACATATCCTTCAACGATAATTAATTTTTTAAGCAGCTTGTTGAGCAGAAAGCCTTTTTCTAGCTTCCTCAATGATGGTAAGCTTGATACCTTTACCCTTGGGAAGAGACACCCACGGCTTTGTCCCTTTCCCGAGAGTAAACACATTGCCCAACCTCGTTGCAAACTCATGCCCAGTCGAGTCTTGAATGTGAATCGTCTCAAAGCTTCCCTTGTGCTTCTCACGGTTCTTGATCACACCCACACGCCCTCTGTTTCTACCCCCAGTCACCATCACAACGTTGCCCACGTCGAACTTGATGAACTCCACAACCTTGTTCTCCTCCAGGTCTAGCTTGATGGTGTCGTTCGGCTTGATGAGCGGGTCGGGGTAACGGATGGTGCGGCCATCGTAAGTGTTGAGGTAAGGGATCCCCTTCTGCCCCAAACTGATAGTCCTAACCTTGCAAAGCTTGAACTGCGAGGTTACAACAAAACCAATGCACACGTTTATTCATCTGAGTTCAAATCACTAACTAATATAAGCCAAAGCTTTACCTTAGCTTCCTCGTCCCTGATGGAGTGGAGACGGAAACGTCCCTTGGTGTCATACAGAAGACGGAAGTTCTCATTCGTCTTGGGGATGGATACAACATCTATTCAAATTGGGAATGAAACTTAGTCCAATGATCATTAAATAAATAAACCAGACAAAGAGACTTACCCATGAAGCCAGCAGGGTATGTCTTGTCAGTCCTGACTTTACCATCGACTTGGATATGCCTTTGCATCAGGATGGAGATGACTTCACGGTATGTCAAAGCGTACTTCAACCTGTTCCTGATGATCAGGACAAGGGGAAGACACTCCCTCGACTTGTGAGGTCCAGAAGACGGCTTGGGGGCCTGCAAGAAACAGCAAGACACATGTTACAACGAATATGTATGAAGTGAATGGTCTTCTTAAACACAAGTTTGAGAAAAAAGAAAACGTACGAAGGCGCCACCAAGTTTGTCAAGCATCCAATGCTTGGGAGCATTGAGCCTCTTCAGATGCTTCTTCAATCCTCTTGCCTGCAAAATATTACACAATGATCAAAAACAGACACAGGCCAAACAGACAGAACATCAAAAGTCAATCAATACAAAACTTATCACATTCGGTACAGCTTCGTCAAAAAGACATTTCCACATAAGCTCGATTGTCAATTATTATTATTACAGAACATTGCAGTCACATTTCGATCCTGAAACCCTAAAAAACAGACCATTACACTAAAGACACAAACTAAAACTAATATCCATGTCTATGTCGAACTGAGCAATCACTTAACGAGCAAGAGATATGAAAAATCGTTGAGACAGCTAAACACAAACTGAGAGGGAGGAAAGAAAGAAAAGATAGGACGAACCATGTTTGCAGGTGTTGCGAGCCGGAGGACTTGTGATTCTTCTGCGGCGGCACTTCCTCTACGTTTTATATATATACCCAAAGAAAGAAAGATACTAAAACCCTAGAGTTAGTTGTTCACGTTAATATAAATATTGGGTTTATTTAGTTTGTACAGGCCCATTAAGAACCCATAAGTATAAGAATTATGGGCTATTAGAATGACACGTGAGTTCAGTTCGGATCTTATGTGAGCATGAGTTGTTGCTGAGTTGGCGCTTAAACTATTGGTCCACAGAAAATACTTGTACAGATGTATGGCTTGACAAGCAGCGTTTCGAACAAAATTGGGCGACATGGGACTTGCCAAATCTTTGTATAGACCCATTTGTTGTTTAAAAAATATTTTGAAAAAGAAATTTAAATCAATTATTCACTATGCATGTTCTATTTTATTTTGTATCAATTGCTAGCAGGGCTGTGCCCCTAATCTTTACTGTCTTTTTGGTATCTAGTATAATTTAGTTCAATATCTACCAGTTCTCTATAAACCAGCTTTGTTTGAAACCGTTTTTTTTGGTTATAATCTGTTATAGTTAAAATCCTAGAAACTTTCATTATTTTCTTAAAGTCATAAACTTCTAACCCATACAAATTAAGATATTTTGGTGCAATATTTCTGTTGACTTTTAAGATTTTTATCTATTGTTGTTTGGTTTTCAAAATTATATGTATCATTTAAGTTCAAATACAACTAATGTAAAAATATGTAAAAAGCTGATTTTACTATTTTTAAAGTATCATCATTTTAACACAGAATTTACACCTTCGTTTGTTATGTTACGATTTAATATTTTTCCATCACATTTTAGACTCGATTTTTCATATTATGGTTTGGTGAACTTTTATAAGAAACAAAAGAAAAATTATCCAAGATTTAAACAAAAAACTACATGTGCCAAAAAAAGATATTTTAAATTATTCATTTAAATATAATATTCATAAAATTATCCAAAATTATGTCTTGTCACTCCTCACTTTTCCATCAAATTGGATGTCTTTGCAGCAGGATGGAGATGACCTCTCAGTAATGTGAGAGCCTACTTCGACCTGTTCCTGATGATCGGAACAAGAGGAAGACACTTCCTCGACTTGTGAGGTCTCAGAAGACGGCTTGGGGGGCTGCAAGAAACAACGAATTTAAGACGCATGTTAGAGTGCATATGTAATGTATGGTCTTTTAAGACAAGTTTGAGTCAAAGAAAAACGTACGAAAGGACCATAACGTTTGTCAAGCATCCAATAGTTTGGAGCATTGAGCCTTTTTAGGTGCTTCTTTATTCCTCTTGTCTGCAAAACTTTACAATCAAACATAAAAAGGTGAAAACAGACACAGACCAAAGAGACAGACAACAAAGTCAATCAATACAAAAACAATCCCCATAAGTTTAAGTGTCATTTTTTAGAGAACAATGCACTCAAATTTCGATCCTGAAACATTATAGTGGTTGCATTTTTGTAACCGGAACACTAAAAACAGATACATATGTTCTACGGCATGAAGCGAGCATAAACTAGAGAGACCATTAAACTAACACAAACTAAGGACAAATGAACAAAAATAAACGAACCATTTTTCAAGGTGCTGCGATTCTTTTGCGGTGCCTGGCACTTCCTCTACGTTTGTATAGCCAAAGGAAATAAACTTAAACCCCTAGAGCTTGTTCACGTATATAAAAGTACAGGCTCATTTAGGAAGCAAAAGCCCACGTCCCTTCGAAACGAAATCTAGCCTATTGCTGCGCATGAGTTGTTGCTGAGCTGGCATTTGATTATTGGTCTAAAATTTTACTTGTGCATGTAGGCTTCAGTAGCAGCGTTGCAATTGGGCCACATGTGATCAGTCCAATATTTGTATAGACTCATTTGTTGTATAGAAGATACTTCAAAAGAAAAGAAAAATCAATTATTCACTACGCATGTTCTCAAATCTCAATGAACTTTTTGCATACTGGAAAAATATTACAGCTTAAGCTACTATATATACCCTCTCATGCCAAAGCAATTAATATCACATCTAACCCAAAACATATAATACAATGACCACTCTAGTTATATTCCTTCAGCTTCTTTTCATAATCCCAATAGCCCTTGGGTCAAACCACCCTAACTGTGACCTCACCAACAATCAAGACCAAGGCTCCACCCTAAGAATCTTCCACATAGATAGCCCTTGCTCACCATTCAAATCATCCTCCCCACTCTCATGGGAAGCACGTGTACTAAAGACACTGGCTCAAGACCAGGCCCGTCTCCAGTACTTGACCAGTCTCATCGCCGGGAGATCTGTGGTTCCCGTCGCCTCAGGGCGTCAAATGTTGCAGAGCGCAACGTACATTGTCAAGGCTAAGATCGGTACTCCGGCTCAGACCCTACTCTTAGCCATGGACACGAGCAGTGACGTGGCTTGGTTACCTTGCTCTGGCTGCGTTGGCTGTCCTTCAACCACCGCCTTTTCTCCAGCCAAGTCCACCACTTTCAAGAACGTCAGTTGCAACGCTCCTCAGTGTAAGCAGGTATATTGATTTCGTACTTACACAACACACCTGACACCTACAGTTACAATAAATATGTTTCGTGGAATGTTTTTGATTTTATTCTTCTCCCTTATTATAATAACGTAGCTTCATTAATGAACCATCATCGACTTTAACATTTTTGGCTCATGTGTTACATACTACAATGCAGTCGCATTTTAGTATTAGCAACCAGCGATTTGTTTTCGTTTTTAAGATCTGATCACGAGAATATTTTTCCCCCAAATAAAAAGTACATTCAAAAGTTCAAAACTAATGTCTTCAAGGGTGTGTGTATCAGATCTAGAATCTATTTGATAAACTAAACGGTACATTTTATATTATTTTTTGTGAAGAAGCTTTTCACATAGAGTGGGTCCCATGTGGTTAATAATTGATTATTCCACCCAAACTTCCAAACAATCATTCACGGGACTACAGAACACACTGCACAGCTCAGTCCGACACAGTGCACTAACTCACGTGAACATTTGTCTTGCAGGTACCTAACCCCACATGCGGATCAAGCGCGTGCGCTTTCAACCTCACATACGGAAGCTCTTCCATCGCCGCTAACCTCTCTCAGGACACGATCCGCCTCGCCGCCGATCCGATCGAGGCCTTCACCTTTGGATGCGTCAACAAGGTCGCCGGTGGAGGAACCATCCCTCCGCCACAAGGCTTGCTGGGCCTGGGAAGAGGCCCATTATCACTCATGACACAAGCTCAGTCTCTTTATCAGTCCACCTTCTCATACTGTTTACCGAGTTTCAGGTCCCTCGCTTTCTCTGGTTCGTTGAGACTCGGCCCCACTTCTCAGCCCCTGCGCTTGAAGTACACGCCACTCTTGAGAAACCCAAGAAGGTCCTCTTTGTATTACGTCAACCTCGTTGCCATACGTGTTGGCAATAAAGTCCTCGACTTACCTCAGGAAGCTATTGCTTTTAACCCCACCACCGGCGCTGGAACCATCTTTGACTCCGGTAAGATTTTTTTTTCTTTTTTCGTAAACCGGTTTAATCTCGGTTAGGTTTTAAGTTTCTGGTTTCTGTTTGATTTAATTACAATATCGGTTTAGATTCTGTACCGGTTTATCGACTCTATATTGCTTGGTACACCTAAAATCAATGTTATTAACCGACTAAATATGATGAGCAGGGACCGTGTACACGCGGTTGGCTAAGCCGGTTTACGAGGCGGTGAGGGACGAGTTCAGGAGGCGCGTGAAGCCACGTAACGCTGTAGTGACGTCACTCGGAGGATTCGACACATGCTACTCAGGGCAAGTAACGGTGCCGGCGATAACATTCATGTTGAAGGGAGTAAACATGACGATGCCAGCGGATAACCTGATGCTACACAGCACCGCCGGGAGCACGTCTTGCCTCGCCATTGCTGTGGCGCCGGAAAACGTGAACTCTGTGGTCAACGTGATCGCAAGCATGCAGCAGCAGAACCACCGTGTCTTGATCGATGTTCCCAATGGACGGATCGGGTTGGCACGTGAATTATGCTCTTAAAAAGTTGAAACCGACGAAAATTAATTAAGAGAGCAGAGAGCCTTTTTAAAAAAAAATATATATCTTGTTTGTTTGTTTTTGTGTTTTCATTTTTGTTCTTCTCGTTATGTTTGTTTCACAATATGGCACTATTCATCTGATTGTTATCGGGCGGTGATGTGTAGCATTTGTCCTATCGACATTTTTATTTGGTTTGAACCTTTTTAACTCTGGAGATTCGGATCGAGACTCGAAACTAATAGAATAAATTTTTAGTACCTAGTGTCGTGGTCTCTAATCACACGGTATGCGACTAAAACCATTAAAAAATTACAACATTAGACCGTTTAAACTAAAATAGAGTTTCACATAATATAACACACTAACTAGTACACATAGACTTGGTTACAAATTGCTTCCTGCATTTTTTCATGAATTTGGTTCTAACTCTGGAGATTCGGGTCAAAACTAATATATAGAAT
The DNA here is from genome assembly GCF_000801105.2 of Raphanus sativus. Classification (NCBI taxonomy): domain Eukaryota; kingdom Viridiplantae; phylum Streptophyta; class Magnoliopsida; order Brassicales; family Brassicaceae; genus Raphanus; species Raphanus sativus. Next base: position 27,277,380 of record NC_079513.1, read on the forward strand.
AAATTTATGGTACCTATTGAGGAAACTATATTTTTGGTGATCACTAATAGGTACTTATATAACAAGAAAACATGTCATCTCCAGAATTTGCTCATGATCTAAAAAGAATAAATTATCAGTGTATACTTTAACGTTCAAATCAATAATGAAAAGTATCATTACAACTCAAGATAGACTGCGCTCTTACATTACAACTCAACACAATCTAGCCTTATTTTTCTATACAACGAGCTAGGTGTCAAAATCATTTCCTAATAATCTTGGGAAGCTCAAATTTTGTTTTTCTTCTTTGCATGTAAACACTAAAAAGTGGTAATGGTATGGTTGGTTTACTCACTTGGTCTGGAAGCCCTGTGTGTACCAAAGTTTGAGAATATGATGGTGAGACTAACTATTTCCAATGGTATTTCAAATTTTTACCTTTCAACATAAAAATTGCTTCATGGAATTGCTACATTTAAAAAAAAATTGAAACCAAGTATAATGTTATTCAAATTTGAAAAATATCTTTTTCATTTTTTTAAAAAAAATTGGAGAGAAATTTTTAGTTATAAACTGGTTTTTAACTTTAAGATTTTCTTGTTTTCTGCTTAAATAAATTACATGAATTAATCTTATCCAATTAATGTCAGATTTTAATTGTTATTTTTATCTAATTAGATGTTGATCGCGAAAAGGATGAAAATATCAATTCTCAAAAAATTTAGGTAGATTTAGAAGAATCTAAAATAAATAAAGTATACCTTTGATTACTTGATAACCACTGGAGTACATTAAAGTATCTTCCTAAGTACATTAAAGTATCAAAGCAAAAGAAAGAGTCCAAGTGGTTATGCATATCTCTTTGATTACTTGATAACCACTAGAGTACAAAATCAGGTTATGCATATAGACAAGATGTAGAGGAATATGGTTTAAACTTTAAAGTCGTAATCAAGGAGATACGTATCATTGTCCATTAAAGTAGGCCTTAAGTTACTCAATTGCTTGTCTATAGCTGTCGACTTAAACAATAGATAGCATAAGATATTACGAAAGGAACGTAGGCTCCACTTATTTAGTGCATCAACGCATCTAATACCAGGGTTGCGCATAACGGCATGTCGATAAATAAACTGTTCAATGTCGACACAGTTGTCTTTCGAGAATACAGATAAAATGACACGTCACTCTTGTTAAAGTGTACAGAAATGGAATGGGCCAAACTAATATCCAACGTGCGTGATAAAATCTGAGATAGCTCTCTTCTATTCACAACTCATCTCTTTCATGCATTTTACGTTATTATATAGACAGCAAACTCGCTAAAGAAAACATATCAAACAAAACATAAATATTCTAAAAAAAAAAGAAAAAAAACAAACACGTTTTACAATGGCGACCTCAAGCATCAAGAGTGTTCCACTAATGGCGATCCCAAGTTTCTCCATTTGCCACAAGCACGAGCTCCTCAAGGAAGAAGTCAAAGGCCGAGACCGGAGACGCCAAGAAGAAGAAGAAGGGCTAAGCGACGAGTTCTTGGACATGTTGGACTCTCTTCCTAAGGAGAGAGGTTGGAGAACTCGTCACCTTTACCAGTTCCAAGGCTTCTGGTGCCAAGCCAAGGAGATTCATGCCATCATGTCCTTCCAGAAACATTTCAAGCCTCTCCCAAAAGATGTGATCCTCGCAACCATACCAAAGTCCGGTACAACGTGGTTAAAAGCTTTAACTTATACCATCCTTAACCGACACCGGTTTGATCCGGTGGTTTCTGACCACCCTCTCCTCGCATCAAACCCTCATGACCTCGTACCTTTCTTGGAGTACAAGCTTTACGCAAACGGAGAAGTTCCAGACCTCTCCGGTCTCGCCACTCCAAGAACGTTCGCAACGCACGTCCCGTTCGGTTCTCTCAAGGGCTCCATCGAGGAACCGGGAGCGAAGGTTGTGTACTTGTGTCGGAACCCGTTCGACACGTTCATCTCCTCGTGGCATTTCAGCAACAGCGTGAAGTCGGAGTCGGTGAGTCCTGTCTCGTTGGAAGAAGGGTTTGATCTGTACTGCAGGGGAGTGATCGGGTTCGGACCGTTTTGGGAACATATGTTGGGGTATTGGAGAGAGAGCTTGAAGAGACCGGAGAAAGTCTTGTTCTTAAAATACGAAGATCTGAAAGAAGACATTGAGTCTAACTTGAAGAAGCTTGCGAGTTTCCTGGGCGTTTCTTTCAGTGAAGAAGAGGAAAGAAAGGGTGTTGTGAAGGAGATAGCGGATCTGTGTAGCTTCGAGAGTCTAAAGAAGCTGGAGGTGAACAAGTCAAACAAGTCGATCAAGAACTTTGAGAATAGGCACTTGTTTAGGAAGGGAGAAGTTAGTGACTGGAGAAACTATCTGTCGCCTGTACAAGTGGAGAGATTGTCAGCCTTGGTTGATGAAAAGTTGGGTGGGTCTGGTCTCAGGTTCAGATACTGCTGAACAAGGTCACGTGTTCGTATTTATTTCAAATAAATATCAGTGAAATTTGCAATAATGTTTTCACTTGTTTGTATGTGTTATATAGTTCATGCAGTGTGTGTGTGTGTGTGTGTGTGTGTTACCGAATGTATTGATAAATATAAATGAATATATGTGTATGTGTTCTATATATAAGGTTATGTACTATTTGGTCATGTGGGTGGGGATAATAAGCTAAAAACACCAAAGATATAGATGTTAGATGTACATTAACTTCACCTCATGTTTGGTGGATGCATGTTTCTCATGTTGGATTCCAATTTTTTGAATGTGAGGTTGGCGACGGCTCTGTCTATTGAGTTCGTTTCCAGTTCAGTCTTCTGATCTCTGTACCTACTGAAACATAAAGGATGATGATGAGTCTTTACTCATGTAGACACAAATCTGTTTTTAAGTAGATAAATGAAGAAAAGTCTCTCTAACCTGGTTCTCTCCTCAAGGAACTCTGATTCTGACTTGTGCTGTGAGTTCTTGGCAAGGCGGTAAAAGGTATCTACGGAAGCATTTGCGGGTATCATCAGTCAACAATTATATCAAAAAGTTTGTTATTACAAGACTGATCAACTATCAGAAAAATCCCAAACCAAGATTGTAGGCAAGAACTCTAAGAAGCATTGCTGTCCAAGCCATCATTTACTACACCTGGAATGAAAGAAACAACAGACTCTTCACCAATCAGATGCTACCTGCCTCTGACCTCTTTAGGCTCGTTGACAAAATGGTCCGGAACACAATTTCTGCTCGCAAGACTAGAAAGCAATTCAGGAATCTTATGGCCCTTTGGTTGAATTAGCAAAGTGCCTTTTTGATGTAGCGGAAGCCTTAAGAATAGAACTAGAGATCCGTTGATTCTAAGAATACCCGGATAACTAGGATAATCACAATGATCTTATTTAGTCTAAGAATGCCTAAGATCAATGTCTTCTTAAATTCGTTGAGATCACCAATGATCTACCGAAAACAAGGAACAAAAGAGAAAACTCTCAATTTTATTAATCAATCAAAAACTGAATACAAGATTAAGCCAAGACGGCTATATATATAAAACCATAAAACCCTAAAATATTAAAGATAATTATCTAAAATAATTAATAAAAACAATAATAAGATATTTGGAATATTTCCAAATATCTATCTACATCACTTTTAAAATGAACTCTCTATTTTGTCAGCATGTTTTTTCTCTGTTTTTGCCATGCTAACAAACTCTAGTTTATAGTCCATCCTATAAACTTTTTTCATATATATGATATTGACAGTTAAGCAAAAAAATAAACTTTTTTCATATATATGATATTGACAGTTAAGCAAAAAAAGATTGTAGGCAAGATCACGATCAGATCATCACACTCACTTTTTATGTAGCTCTCTGTAGATTATGCAACACTACTTCTGTAGATGGTTCCGAGATCTCCACTGGTACTTCCTCCTCCTCGAACCAAAAAAAAAAACAATGTTCCACCTTTTAACATCTCTACTATCATATACCTAAATAACCTTCCTTGGAACATCAATAGTCATAAGATGCGTCTGGACCAAGTAAACGTCACCACTAGACTAACATCACTTTATTGCTACATAGATAATAAAAAATGGAGATGTTTTTACCATAAGAGGCACGTCATGACAATTCCCTGGAACATTCTCCAAAATGGAATTTCTTCAGTAAGAACCGGAAACAAGAGACAAAAGATGAATACCAACTATATTGGAATCCATTGAGCTTTTTATTTATATATTAATGTGTCGATAAGAGTGCGAGGGATTATACAAGAACATATCATCCATCTGTTGAGTCTCATCCAAATCATGAAGCCAGGAAACATATAGAAACAACCAGCAGTCTTAAGCCTGTTTCATTCTTCTTCTTCTTCTTCTTCTTCTACTACTTCTTCACTTGTTCCCATCTACATCTCCATCTCCTTGTGACTGTATAATCCACCGCTGAAGCCATTGTTAATCACATCGAAGTCAAAGTCTTTCTGGGAGTTCATGCTCCATTCACCCCACATATCAGGAGATGGATATGAATCTGATGTCTCCTGATAGTTAGGTACAACTAGTTCCTCTGTATTCCTCCTCGAATAACGACGATCCATGCTTAGTATTTTCAGCTGTTTGCAAAACAAAAACATAACCAATAAACCAAAGTCATTGTTTTCAGAAACCACCAGAAAAAAGAACATATGAATCTTTTTATGAACTCACCTTTGTTCTGGTCTGAATGAAATATCAAGTAGATTGTGAGTTTATTTGTGTATTATCTTGGAGATTTGTGAGCGACTTCAAAAAAGAAGTAGGAGTGCACACCTGAGTTTTCAAAGTATTCTCGTGGCTGAGGATTCACAGACAAGATTTGTGGCTTATATTTCTCCTTCATCTAAATCAACTCTTTCATTGGTCAACGTGTTTGGTTCGGTTAATTATATCAAAGTGAATTAAGAGATATAAATAAGCCCATTAACGTATTAGGAGATATAAAAAGGAGAAATCGAGTTACTAGGAGCGAGACTAATTTTCCAAACATGGATGCCATAAACACGCAGCAGATATCATCAGCAAGGAAGATCGAGAAGGTGGTCGTTCATCCACTCGTCTTGCGTAATATCGTCGACAATCACAACCGCATGGCTGGGGCCTCGGGAAAGCGTGTTGTCGGTGTTCTTCTCGGCAGTAGCTCCCGTGGTATCGTTGGTGTCACCAACAGCTACGCAGGTTTGCCTTCCTCTCCCTATCTTCGATCTCACTGCCTTTTATGCACATTAGGCTTCTAGCTAGATGTATCATGTATGTATGGCAGCAATTAGGGTTTTAGGAAAAAAAATATTTTTTTAGGTTGTATTTGAGTTTGCATAGATGCTTATCTCTGGACACTGTCAATAGAACCTACCTGTTGCTTGCAGCATATGACTTGTTTAACATGTGTTATATTTATTTGTAGTGCCCTTCGAGGAGGATGACAAAGACCCAAGTATCTGGTCTTTTGATTCCGACCACCATGAGTACATGTTGCGCATGTTCAAGGGCCTTAACGGTACTTCTCCGAACCTGTAGCTTAGATTATATATGATCATGTTTTTGACAGAAAGTAAACTCTTTTTCAGACAACGAAGATGTGGTTGGTTGGTACAGCACATGCCCTAAACTCAGAAAGAATGATTTGGCTGTTCACGCTTCTATCTTTAGGAGGTTAATTTCTAGCTAAATTCATATTAGCACTCTTATGTTCTGTTGACGGGTCTGATTTAACTTACAGCAGAGCCTTGTTTTACTTTCAATTAAAGAACTTTCGTTTTACTACTGCAGCTGCGGCTATGTTCTCAATCCAGTTGTGTTGGTCACTATTGACGTCCAGCCTCAACCACTTGGAATTCCCACAAAAGCTTACTTTGCAGTGAAGGAAGCCTTCGTCCCTCTGTCTACAGAAATTGCCCCTCCTGAAGTTGATCATATAGGTATGTCCAAAATGATAAAAGCCTTCTTTTGTTATTGTATCTGAGCAAGAGGTCTTCTGACATGTACGTGGTTTATTCGTGATTTCTAACAGGCGGGAGTGTCCTGGTGACTGAGATGACTCCGGGTGGTGATAATGGCTTGGTGGATTTTTTGGAAGATTACTACATGTATGTCAAAAACAGGTGAGGGGTTTTTCTTTTTTTTTCTTCTCCGAGTTTCTTGTATCTTATTATACAAAGATGTGTCCTTAATTACTGGTTTTTGATGATATAGTGTTAGGATTAGCGTTTCAGGATATGACACTTCGCTTGATGCTGTTGATCTTGTTGGATATTTGGAGAAGCACTTTGAGTCATGTGGTTCTGTGGAGGACATTATGGTGCCGAGACACCCGGTAACCAATGCGATTATCAGCAGGTTTGTATCAGTTTTCTTTTGTCCAAAAATAAATAAATAATAATCTATTATTATTTCTAGCAATGTCTGTTTTGTTTTTCATGATGTACTACTGTGATCTCCTTACGTCTGTTTGTATCATTTTAAATATTTCATTATTGCTAATGACAATTTGTTTGTTTTTATCTAGTTCTACTACCGTGGTTCTCCGCGGAGAAGGTGCAGCAGATAAGGCGTTGGCTCTCAACGGAAGTGACGTTGGAGGATGGAGAGTGTCTGTCACCATTTTACCACCCGAGCTGGATGAGATGAGCTCTGAGATGACTGCCCGCGAGTTTGCTCTTGGTTAAGCCAGCCGCTGAGAACCCCTGTTAAAATTATGTATGCGCATGTTTATTTCTTCTCTTGATTGTGTTTTTTTAATTTGCTAGCCTAAAAGACAAACTCAAAATCTTCTTATCATCTTCTTGATATTCTTGTAAATTATGTGATCAAAAGATTAAGGTATTCTTTGACCATAAAAAAAGATTAAGGTATTCTGAAATTGGTTCTCAATCAATTAAAAAATATAAGAATGGGTCTTTTATCAATTTGGTTCGGTTTAATTAATATCAAAGTGAATTAAAAGATATAAGACAAAATATATACATGGATATGGTTTGTCTACAAGGGAAACAACAAGAGCTAGAGATGGTGAATTATGCACGTGGGATGTCTAGAATGTGGATATCCCATGGATTACAAAGTTGGAAGAAGAGAACATATCAGGAGCTACAATCTCAACTCCAGAGATCATCAAACACTCTAACTGTGACGAGACGAGTTAAGTACACTTCTTCTGGTGATTATGAGATCTTGGTAAGGATCTAGTGTCTTGAGTAAGGCTTATCAGGTATTGAGCAAGAATGTGACGTCTCATGACTTCATATAATTAAATGTAAACTCAAACAAACAATTAACATAGTAGTAAAAATGCAAAAAAAAAAAATTAAAAATCAGAAAACAAAATCTGCTCTTAACACGCGGTTAAAAAATCTAGTATTATTGAAAAGTTTTCAATCCTTCCTCATATATATAAATATAAAGTAATATTGATATCAATCCTCATATCATATATCTTTAGAATTAAAATATTTCTAAGATTCTCATGATGAATATATATCTTTGCGATTTGAATAGATTAATTTTTTTAAGATGAGAAACTACTCTACCCTAATAACTTCACTTGGTTAGTTTTGTAGCAAATTATCTGCAATTGTTTTTTCTTCCTTTCAAAATGAAACTTCTGGTTACACAAACCAGCGTGTCCTTGACTTCTTGCTGTCATCTTTGTTTCTTCTTCTTCTTTGTATTTTTTTTCTTGGTAACTGGAATTCTTCTTCTTTTGTTCGTTTGTTTGTTTAATCAAAGGATACCTTTGTATGATTTTTATCAAAGGTTAGAATATTTACAGTTTTACAATGTTTTTAAACGAAAGGGAGGAGCATATAAAGAAACAAAAAATAGCACTACACACTAAAAGAGTTTTAAACCATGATATTATTATATAAAGTTTTAAGATTCTAGAGACAAATCTTTTCGGAAAATCCAAAACAATAATAATTAAGTGAACACAGGATATAGTTGAAAAACATAAAAATATATTAAAGTAGAGTTTAGATGTTGAAACGCATTTCACAGGGTTAGGGTTGTCAACGATATCAAGAATATACACTTTCCTATTTCTCTCTATCGTATCATTTAGAATTAATGTATAGGAATATACTAACTTGCACAACACTACTTCCTCTGTATAAATGTACTTATCTCATATCAATATCAATTATCCTTTGATCATATGGTATCAGAGCATACGATCTAACCTAAATCTAAATTTTTCTTACCTCTCCAGCCTCCTCCTTACGATCTCTTCCTTGTCTCTCTCCCCCTTCTTGTTTTCCTATCATCAATGGCGAACATTGCCCCCACCACGACAGCAAACATGGACACTCTTGTCACCAACCATGGACCTCTCCTCAACGTTAACACCTCCAACGTTACCAAGCTCAACACCTCCAACTACCTCATGTGGAGTCGTCAAATCCAGGCGCTACTTGATGGTTATGATCTGTCCTCCTTTCTTGACGGATCCAAGCCAATACCGTCAGCAGTCATCACCGTTGATGACAAAGAAGTACCCAACCCAGAGTTCCTGGTTCACAACCGCCAAGACAGGCTGATCTTCAGCTCCATCCTAGGAGCTATCTCTCAAGCCATCCAACCCCTCCTCTCAAAGGCCAACACTTCAGCTGAGATCTGGACTATCCTAGCGTCGACCTACGCTAAACCAAGCAGAGGTCACATTAAACAAATCCAAAACCAATTGAAAAATTGGAAGAAGGATACGAAGACCATATCAGAGTACCTTCAAGGAGTCTCAGCCCGTGTGGATCAATTGGCGATGCTTGGTAAGGTCCTTGATCTTGAAGACCAAATTGAGCTTGCCCTGGAAGGATTACCTGCTGACTATAAGCAAGTGGTGGACCAGATCGAGAGCCGTGACACTCCCCCCACGTTTGATGAGCTCCATGAGAAGCTGCTGAACCATGAAGCTCGCCTCCTCACTGCTCAAGCATCTCAGTCCTTCCCAGTCACTGCGAATGTTGCGTCCAACAACTACCGTCCGTTTCAAAGGAACAACAACACTCGCAATCCACAGTGGCAAACTCCTAATCACCCCAACCCCACTGGAACTCGTCCTCCACGTCCATACCTTGGCAAATGTCAAATCTGCGGCATCCAAGGACACAGTGCTCGTCGCTGCAACCAACTGGCGCAAAACACTGGACTGCTCCCTGCGCCTAGAGGCTATCAACCCCGAGCCAACTATGCTTCCCCTAACCCGTGGCTGCTTGACTCAGGAGCCACGCACCACATCGCCTCAGACTTAGCCAACCTCTCCCTGCATCAGCCCTACTCTGGTGGAGAAGAAGTCATTGTGGGAAACGGAGCTGCCTTGCCGATCAACCAAACTGGTTCAACTCTTTTAAACACCTCTACTCGCCCTCTCCATCTAAATAATATTCTTCATGTTCCTGCAATACATAAGAATCTTATTTCAGTATACAAACTCTGTAATACTAATCAAGTCTCGGTGCAATTTTATCCCTCTTGTTTTCAGGTGAGGGATCTCAGAACGGGGGTCCCGTTACTCCAAGGCAATGCCAAGAATGAGCTATATGAGTGGCCTATCTCCCTGCCTACCGCCTCAACCTTCTTCACTGCCATCAATAACCTTAAAACCACAATCTCCGATTGGCATTCAAGACTAGGCCACCCATCCTACCCTATCTTAAAAACTATCTTATCTCAGTTTTCTTTACCTTATTTCAGTTCTATGTCTCAAACTTTATCTTGCAGTGATTGTTCTATTAATAAAACCCATAAACTATCTTTTTCCGAAAGCTCTATCTCATCTTCTCGTCCACTACAATATCTTTTCTCTGATGTATGGACATCACCTATTCTCTCTATCGACAACTACAAATACTACCTCATTATTGTCGATCACTACTCTAGATACATCTGGCTATACCCTCTCAAATTTAAATCCCAAGTCAAAGAAACCTTCATTCGATTCACTGCCTTAGCTGAAAACAAATTCCAAGTCAAAGTGGGTACCTTATTCTCTGATAATGGAGGAGAGTTTATCGCACTTCGTGATTTCCTCGCCTCCAAAGGTATCAGTCACCTCACCTCACCTCTCCACCCCATACCCCTGAGCACAACGGTTTAGCGGAGCGGCGACACCGCCACATCGTGGAAACCGGCCTTACCCTACTCACCACTGCCAAACTACCTCTCCCATACTGGACCTACGCCCTTTCCACTGCTGTTTACCTTATCAACCGAATGCCCACCCAAGTCTTATCAAACCAATCTCCTTACCAAACCATCTTCAAAGAAAAACCCAACTATACAAAACTCAAAATCTTCGGCTGCCTCTGCTTCCCGTGGCTCCGGCCTTACACACCTCACAAACTAGCTCCTCGCTCCATCCCCTGTATCTTCCTTGGCTACTCTCTAACACAAAGCGCCTACCTTTGCTTAGACCAAGCTACCAATCGAGTTTATGTGTCTCGACATGTGAAATTCGATGAGACAAGCTTCCCCTACACCCCTCCTGCTCCATCGACTTCTCCTACCACTCCCGAAAACCAAACCTCTACTCACTCACCACCAACCCAAATACCCGTAACCACTCCACTCAATATGGCTCACTCGGCACCCTTAGGAGGAACGGCCACTCCGGACTCCGGTTCTTCGCCTGAAGCATCACCGGAATCTGCACAATCTCCCGTAGCGTCTCTGCCGAGCTCTCACGACCAGACATCGTCGCATGACGACAATACCGAAGCTCTCTCCGCTGAAGGAGATGACTCCACGTCAAGTGGATCAGCAAGTTTGGGCCAAGACTCTAATGTGGCCCAATCTACAGTTCCTCAGCCCACAGTTCAACCTCAGGCCCAACCCACACCAACTCCAAGCCCAACAACATCTCAGCCCAGTCACTCCTCTTCTCCGTCGTCTCCTCCTCCTCCGACTGTTACGGCCCCGCCTCAAAATCAGCACCCGATGCGAACTCGCGCAAAGAATCATCTTTGATATGTTCTCCTTCAGACTTGCAGTGTGGTCTGAATCATCTTTGATAGTAGAGGGGGCCTGGTACTCGCCAAACCCTAGTCTCATTCGAATTGGTTCCACAGGAGGAGGCCGCCATTGACTATTTGGTTTAAAACTGTCCGTGTCATTAAAATATGTAACATCCATCATTGTTTCCTCCTTGTGATCAAGCACGTGACGGACAATATTGAAAAATATCTCAAGAACGGGCTCAATACTAGGATCGCCACTCGTGTACTGGGAAGGCGGTGGCAACCTCCTCGTATACTCGAGAGTAACCTCATCGAAAAACCCGCGCCTGCTATCAGTTGGGTTCATAAACTGAAACGTAGGCTCAAACTCGGGGTTCATAGACACACTCCTCATTAACTCTTGCTCAAAATGCATCCCACAACTAGCCGCAATCTGCGCTGTGAGGTAAACAATATCACGCTCCTTGCGCGTGATCCCGGGAGGTTCTTGAAGAACAGTCTTTGCCGGAGTTTGGTTTGAATTCTTTTCCCCTTGTTGCAAATCGTTCTGTCTTGAACTGGACATTTCTTTTTCTTTGTTAAGATTAATACACAATCAACAGTGACAAAAAAAAGATTAATATAAAATCAGATTCTTCACGTAACTTGATTATCAGATTAAATCTATATATATTAAGCAGAGGTTTCAAGATCAAATCGGAAAAATCATTAATATGTTCATTGGAGAAGACAGGAATACTCAGACAAGGAAAAAAAAAGAGATATAAGAAACACCGTGACCTCCAAGGAACAGCTGTGCTCGGGATAAGCGCCGTGACCACGAAGAAAACAAATAGCTTCGAAACCCTAGGCTAAGTATTTATACGAACGAAACTCTTATATCAGTTGGGCTTCTATAGTCCGGTCTATAATGACATCCACGAAGAAAATAAGTTAATTTCGTTAAAAATAAAAAAGGAGATTACAGAGGAGTTAAACCTAAGCAAACTGAGCTTGATGTCAGAAAAAAAAACTAAGCAAACAGAGTCCCTAGTAAAATTGCTAAAAAATACACTAAAGTCAAGACTTTCACTAGTAAAACTAATAAATTGGGGTCAAGACTTTCGGTAATGTAAAACTAAATGATATATGATTAGAGGTTTCAACTAAATAACTTCAATAGTATGTTGTCAAGTTATATTTATGCAAATGATCTCTTTGAATAGATTTCTCTTGTTATAATTCAAGCAGAGAAAAACGAAACAATGAAATAATCTGTGTGTCTAGATCAAAAAAATGAAGCAGTTAAAGACATTTGCTCCTGTTTTGATAAAAGAAACAACAAATACAAGTGAAACATAATAATGGTTTTGTTATACAGAGACAGTATTGTTGTGGAAAAATAATTAAATACTTGGATATGTGTCTATTTATTTACAAGGGAAACAACAAGAGAGATGGTGAACTATGCACGTGGGATGTCTAGGGTGTGTGATATCCCATGGATTACAAAGTTGGAAGAAGAGAACATATCTGGAGCTACAATCTCAACTCCAGAGATCATCATCAAACACTGTGACGATGAGTTAACTACACTTCTTCTGGTGATTATGAGATCTTGATAAGGATCCAGTGTCTTGAGTAAGGCTTTATCAGGCATTGAAGCGAGTTCTTTGTTGGTTAGCCGTTGAGCAAGAATGTGACGTCTCATGACTTCATAGAGCAACGGAGAAACAGATGACAGTGAGACCAGACTCGGTGTGGCTAGAATCGTTACTCCTCCCGTCAAGTTCTTGTGTTGATCTGCGATGATCATGTTGAGAACAGAGTGCAGTACGATTGCAAATGGCACATACCCGTTTGAACTTAGCAGCTGAATGATCCGAGTCCAATCTATCTTAACCGGGACGGCTTCTCCTTCTTCTGTAACGGTTTTGTTTGTATCAGATTGACATAAAGATGAATGAGGGATATGATCCATGTGAGGCTGCAGAGGAGAGAAGGTTCCAAGAACTCCGTGAATAACCAATGAATCTCCAAGAAACATGTCCGGATGTGAGATCATGACATGATTCACTTCTGCTGTTCTTGATTCTTTATCGACGGTGGATATTTGAACGCTATGGTGACGGAGAAGAGTTGGGAGGAGACAGGTTCCTTGAGGCTTCTCTAGGAGGTCCTTCATCGAAAGCCTTTGAGGGAGCGTGTGATACTGAAGAAGCTGTTTCAGAAACAGAGGAGGAAGAGATGACGTATTGAGCAAGGAAGAGTCGTCAATAGCAAAGAGGGTGGTCTTTGGAGAAGAAGAAGAAGAAAAAGAAGAGAGGAAGATCTCAGGGTAGATGTGGAGGAGAGTGGTGATTGCTTTGAAGTTTGATTGGTGTAAAGCTTTTGAGGCGTTTAAAGAGAGAGGATGATGATGATGATGAGTGATGGGTCTGTTAGGTTTTGTGATGTTGGAATCTGGAGGTGAAGGGAGAGTGGTGGAGACGGCCATGAAAGCTAAGGCAATAGAGAGGACGAAGTAGACAAAGCAATCCAATGAACAACAACCCATCTCAGAGACTTGCCGCCAAAGAAAGCAGAGGATCAGACAAAAGAAAATAAGTTTGGTGGATGTGATTCTTTGGAAGTGAACTGAAGAATGCACTTGTGAAGAAGTTAAAGTGGTGGAAACATTCTGTCTGGAAAAGGAAAAAATGGGGATGTGTATTAATATGAGTTGAATAGATTCAACCAGTTGAAAAGATAAGGAAAAAAAAATCCACATTGAATGTTCTAACCAATAAGAGAAATTCAATTACTCCACCTTGTTAAAAGGAGTAATGAGGATCAGATAATCTTTTCTTCTAAAAAATAGACTTTAACTCATCCTTATTATTTCAAATGAATTATGGGCATCGTAAATAAATATTTTTTATAAAAATTAAAACTACTAAAATTCATCATTTTTAAACAAGTCATTATTTTGCTTTAATATTGATATTATTAACCAATAAAATTGTATTTGAACAAGTCATTATTTTCTGTGAAATATATATATGAAAAAAAGTTATAACTGATAACTGTTATTTATATGAATATATCAAATAAAAACAGAAAAAATAAAAATAATAGGATATGATGTTGAAATTTTGTAAACAAAGTCATTGTATATATGGATGTTGAATAAATCTTGACTAATTATGTAAAAGAGAGAAAATGTGATGTGGATAGTTAACATCCAAAGTAAGAGAAAATTTTATTGTTTTTTTTAGTAGTACATCTATCTATTGTTTTTTGTTGTTATAGAGAAAAGAGAACTTGACTAAAAAATCTGCCCAAAAATTGTTACACTCAACATTATTGATTAGATCTTATTTTCCCGTGCATCTTGTGTTTTTTGCCGTCGGATCTTCATGGTTTATTTCTCTCTTTCTATTCAATCTTTGTTATTTAAGGTTTGTATATGATTCTACTTTATTCAATCTTGTAAAACCTATAATAAGAAGTTACAAGAGGAATTTTGTTGATGTAACATTTAAAAAATATGGAGCGTTACAGGGATGAAAACATAGAGAAATCGACTATCGTATTATTGGATGAGGAATTTTGTAAGACTAAAAACATAAGTGGATGAAAAACTGAAAATATTAGGAAAGAATTTCGACGAAGAAGAAGAACAGTTTATCTCCTTGAAAATGAGGTTTATAAGAGCACATCCAATGGTGTCAAACCCACCAAAATTTCTTACAGCTGCAAATATCAATAATTTGTTATATTTTCATTTTTAAATAAATTTAAAATCAGATGAAAAAGATGCACCAATTACTAACTGACATGTGATGGTAAGTATTTATTTTTTTCTTTTGGTGGGCATCGATGCAAACAACTCAAGATGTTGTAAACAACTCAACTCTATATTAATATTTAACTATAAGCCAATTTTATTAGACATATCATATTATGTTGATCAAAGTGATTATAGAGAAGACATGTAACAAATCAATTATCAAATAATGACTAAAAGATGGATATTAAAAATAAGTTAATAGTATTGGAACTAGAAAATTACATTAAAAATTGTGAAATTTTGAAGAACTGTTTTACTAATAATAACTATATAATTATAAAATAGAATTAAATTTTGAAAGTTTCAAAATCATTTTATATTTTTATTTATACTATTATATTATTTAATGATATATTAATAATGAATATGAATTATTAACATATTCTAAAAACTTGCCAAAAATACAAATCAACATTAAATGTAAATGTTTATGTCATAATTTGAAGAAAAAAAAATTAAAAGAAATTTGTAGTATGGCCCTGTTTGTTTTGCGATCGCTGACGCGGCTACCAGTGTTCAAAATTAAAGGAACAAAAACAGAATTCAAAAGGCAAAATAAAAGATTTGGTGAAGGAATCTTTGGGTTTTGTGGCGCTGGGAAAAGAGAGAAACATATAAACAAGGTCGCTGTTTTAAAGGATTATTTGTGAAATAACCAAAAAAAATAAAATTAGTTTTTAAGAGAGAGATAGGAAGAAAGAAGTGGAGAGAGAATGAGTTTTTGGTTATTTTGTGAATTTAATTTTTTTTCTTAGCTACTAGATGCAATTTCCCCTGTTTTATTTTTTTTGGCATCTCCCTTGTTTTATTTAATTAGGGACACCGGAACCACCGAATTCCTTCACTATTTTGCCGCTGCGTCTTCTGTTACACACTCCGGCAACCAGAAAAGAAAAAAATCATGCGTAATTTTTAGTCGTGGCGATCTCAAAACGAACATGGCCTATTTTGAAGAATTATTTTAGTAATAAAAATTTATATACTTTAAAATATAGCTGATAATATTTTGAATTTTTAGTGATTATTATATTTCTACTTTTTATTATAATATTTATTTTTATATTAATGATGATCTTTAAGTTATTACCGTATTTTAAAAAACTTACCTAAAATATAAATTAACACTAAATATAAATGTCTATGTCATAATTTGCTTCAACCATGTCATCAATATTAATGTGTCATGTCATCATTTTTATTTCAAAATTAATATGGTGTTAACATATGGTAAATCAATTTTCAAATATAGACTAGGGATACCGTAATTTTACATGACTAATTAATTAAATATTAAAAAGGAATGAAAAAAAAGGAAATTGCAACTCTGGTTGAAAAATGTATTTTTTGGTTGAATTAATTTAACATTCATTTCAAAAAAAAAAAGGAAAATTCCACCTAGTATATACACAAAAAAAACAAATTTCATTAACTAACTAAAAACACTCCCTCTCTCTTACTTTATCTTCCTATCTCTCTCTACTCTCTCTTACTTTTTTTATCAAATTTCTCTCTACTCTTTCTCTAAAAATCTAATTTCACTTTTCTTTTCATGGAAAAAAAATCTAATTTCACCTTTTTTTGGTTATTTAGCAAAAAAAAAGCCCATGAAAGAAAGAAAATGTAAAAAGAAAAAAAAACAATTGTGGGTAGCAAAATTAATTTGGTTTTCGTGGGGAAGAAGCAAACTTAAAGCTCCGTCCTGAAGAAAATAGTTCGGAAGTTCCCAGAAAAAAATCGAATTTACTACTAGCGAGGCTAATTCTCCGAACATAGATGTGTCTGAGACGCAACAGATATCAGCAAGGACCATCGAGAAGGTGGTCGTTCATCCACTCGTCTTGCGTAATATCATTACGTCGACGATTTATTATTCATTGACAATGGAAAATACAGTTGTCATTAGACTTGATTGATACTAGTGGTAAGTTTATAGATAAACGCTTGGTAACCTCACTTGCAACTCTGAAGAGGTGCATCACACAAACACTTGTTGTGTAAATAGGTATATAAGCATCAAATTTCTGAAGGTCCCCTCCCTGAGGGATGCGTCTACACAGTCTGTTATAGCTAACGTTGAAAGTCCCAAGATCAAGTTCCGTCCATTGAACCGGGATCCCTGTGATCTTATTGTGATTCAAGTCCAAGAAATTAACTGTTTTAGCGATTTTAACCATGGAGATATTGAACTGGAACATGTTTCTTGATAGGTCAATGTTAAGTGTAGTCTTGTTGGCTCCAAACAACATCGACGCGTCACCTTCGAGCTTGTTCCGGGAAAGATCAATCGTGTTCGAAGTTGCCTAGTGATTTTTGTATAGAACCGAACAGCTGGTTGTGCGATAGGTAAATCACTCCTTTAAACGATCCGAATGACTCTGGTATCGAACCTATAGTTGGAAGTTTAAAATTGAGGCTTGGAAAACTATTGTTTGTTACTCAGATTAATTGATGACTAATAGAATCAGAGAGAGTAGTAATTCACCTGTAAGCTTGTTCCTGCTGAGGTCAAGAATCTCGAGTTTAGGTAACAAAGAGAGTGAACCGGGTATCGAACCGGAGAGGTAATGGAAGGAAAGGTCAATGTACTGTAGTTCTTGAGCTGACTCAGATATTCAGGAACCGGGCCGGTTATGTTGGTCCAGCTGAGCCAGAGATTACGAAGATACTTGAGCTTGGCGATGCTGGATGGGATTTCACCGGTGAGGTTAGGGAGTTTGTGGAATATGAGAGATTCTAGATAAGGCAAGTCGCCGACTTCAGGAGGGATCTGAGCGGAGACGTCGTCTTTTGATATGTCTAGAAAGGTGATGCGGTGGTTAATAGTTGCGTTGCCGCACTCAACGGCGACCCAGGTGCAGCAGTCCTTTTTGGGGTCCCAGGAGATGATGGTGTAAGGGTCGTTCATGGCTTTCTTGATCTTGAGGAGGGGTGTTCTTGTCATCTTTGTGACAGAGGTCTTTTGATAAAGATGTTGTGAGGAGGAGACCGAACAAGAGCAAGAGCAGTGTCGTTGTCTTGTCCATAGAGTGTTGTATCTACGTTTGAGCTTAAATTGAAAACTTGTGATCATATATATAGGCTAACGCAAGTCACGCAATTAAATGGTAGTGTACGCGTTTTACTTTTGCTGACTTTTACATGTTAAACAAGTTCCGGTGGTATCTTTAAAATATCCCACTTTTAAATTTAAAACAAAGTATTTTGATTGGTTACCGACGGTGCACGTGAACTCGTGGATCGATTTCCGACTGGTTCAGTTGACTGGGTTGCTAAACCGGAAGAGACATTTGAGTCGATAAAGGGACCGGGCCTTAAAAAGTAAAGCCCAAAACAGAATTATGCACTGGAGTCAGCAATATGAAAACGAGGCCTGAAATGTTTAGAGGTCCAACCTTTGAGTTAGCTAGTTACCGTTATACACGAAAAACATGTCACAAAAGAAAAAGGTAAAAAACAGAGGATAACTGGATAGGTCTTCGTCTGGCTTCTTCTTCGTTCTTAAAAACAGAGGATCTCAAGCATTTTATTAACAGTTAATGGGTCCGGTTCACGATCACTCGTTTTGTGTAACTCTATAAAGGAAATAAAACTGTTCACCATTAATTGTTTTTTTTGAATGCCCAGGAAATGGTCTATCCGTGGGCCGTACCTCCACTCGGGGGTTAGGCTTGTGTCATCATTGACCCGGATTTAACCATTAATTGTTTTGATCTTTGCATTTTTGTTATATCCTTGATTTCTCGTGTTATATATTCTTTTTTCTTTTGCCAAAGTGTAACACAAGTTAGGTTTACTTTGCTTGTAAATACGACATTAGAAATTACAAACAATGTACCGTGCTAGTGAAGAAACAGCTCTGCGGCGGTAAGTGCCGTGACCTTGAAGAAAGCTGAAGACTTCGAAATCCTAAACCATCAAAAAACCCTAGGCTAGTATTTATATAAGGAAACTTTTTATCATTTATGCTTCTATTTTCCGGTCCATAATATCATTTTTAGCCTTTTTTTTTTTAAGCCTTACTTTGTTAGAAGAATGTACGTTTTATATAAAAAAAGATAAAGAATCGGAAGAGATAAAGTAAAAAAAAAACAAAAACCCTCAAATGCTCTAACTTTTCTATACCTATCAAAACTTTATTCACATAACAAAAGTTTACCTCTATCATTTTTATGAACAGTTAGTGTGACAGATTCAATGTCACTCGATTTGTTCAACTCTAAAAAAGAACTTTACACCAATAATGGTTTCGTTCTGTTCATAATGCGGTGCCCTACTCAGCGTTGCTAGACGATACATTTTAAAAACGTGCTAAATCTTATCAAATGAAATATGATTCATTTTTTTATTAGTTGTTCCGAATGGAACATACAGCTGTCCTTATACATGAATTATTCTGATGGTAAGTTTAGATAAAGATCGGTTGCTTGAATCTTCACGTTGCAACTCGGAAGAGGTGCATCACACAAGCACTTGTTGTGTAAATACGCATAGGCATCAAAATCCTGAAGGTCACCTCCCTGGGGGATGCGTCCGCACAGCCTGTTATAGCTAACGTTGAAAGTCTGAAGATCAAGTTGGGTCCATTGAACCGGGATACTCCCTGTGAGGCTGTTGTGATTCAAGTCCAGGAAATTAACTGTCTTAGCGACCTTAACCTTGGAGATATCGAACTGAAACATGTTTCTAGATAAGTCGATGTGCCATGTCGTCTTTTTGGTTCCAAACAACATCGACGCATCACCTTCAAACTTGTTCCGGGAAAGATCAATGGTGTTAAAGTTGAGGTTGCCTAGTGATTTTGGTATAGAACCGGACAGCTGGTTGTGCGATAGGTAAATCCCATATACCTCTGCTTTAAACGATCCAAATGACTCTGGTATCGTACCTAATTGTATATTTTGAAATATGAGACTTTAGAATTACGGTTTGTTATTTTTTCTTTATTTATTTATTTTTGTTCAAACGATTACAGTTTGTTAGTAGATGACTAAACAGAGACAGAGAGAGCGAGTGATTTACCTGTAAGCTTGTTCCTGCTGAGCTCAAGTGTAGCCAGTTTAGGTAACAAAGAGAGAGAACCGGGTATGGAACCGGAGAGTTTATTGAAGGAAAGGTTAATGTACTCTAGATTCTTGAGCTGACTCAGAAATTCGGGAACCGGGCCGGTCAGGCTGTTCCAGCTGAGCCAGAGAAATTTGAGATACTTGAGCTTGGCGATGGTGGGTGGGATTTCACCGGTGAGGTTAGGGAGTTTGCGGAGTGTGAGGTATTGTAGATACGGTAAGTCACCAACTTCAGGAGGGATCTGAGCGGAGACGTCGTCGTCTGATATGTCTAGAGACGTGACGCGGTTTGTGTTGCCGCATTCAACGGAGACCCAGTTGCAGCAGTCGTCCTTGGGGTCCCAGGAGATGATGGTGTAAGGGTTGTTCATAGCTTTTTTGATATTTAGGAGAGTGTTTTTGTCATCTTTGTGACAGAGGTCTTTTGATAAAGATGTGGTGAAGAGAAGAGCGAACAAGAACAATAACAGTGTCGTTGTCTTACCCATAGTGTGTTGTTGTGTTTGTGTTTGATCTCAAATTGAAACTTGTGATGATATATATAGGCTAACGAGAGTAACGCAGTGAGTGGGAAACATGGTAGGGTATGGTTTTAATTATTACTTTTGCTGAATAGACCACGTGTTAAATAAGTTTCGGTGGGTGATTATTAAAGTAAAGTATTTTGATTGCTTACCGACGGTGCGTGTGAAACTCATTGATCGATTTCGGGTCTGGTTCAATTGACTGGACTTCTAAACCGGAAGAGACATTTGAGTCGAGAAAGTGACCGGGCCTTCAAAAGCATAGAGCCCAAAATGAGAATAATGATGGAGAGTTCGCAATTTAAAAATAAGGCCCAAAAGTGAGAGGGCCAAATCCAACCTCGGAGACAGTTAGTTATTACCGTTATAAGTGAAAACAGAGGATATCAAAATTTCATGTGTCAGGGTTCAGGATTACTCGTGTTAATATGTTCTGAATCTAGTCTGACCCGGTAGCATTAGTATCCTTGTTGGTTTTAGACACATGATGTTCTTATATATATTGTGTTCTTGTAAGTTGTAAACATAGTTGTCACTGAAATCGTATTCAATAGTAAACTTTCTTTCCCATGAACTTTTCTTGAGTTAAGTTGTAAACATAATTGTTCTTGGAGTTAACCGTGTCGCTCGAGCAACCCAGTTGCGTGGTTGGGAAGCTTAGTCCTATTGAAATTTCCCCCTCATATTATACTCTGTTTTCCCCTGTTTTTTGTGTGTTTCATTGTTACTCAAATCATTCAAATGAATTGAATAAAATAAAAGACATTATTATACTCGCAAGGTGAATGAGAAAGAGGCGTTGAACCCCAAGCAAAACAAATAAAATGACAAAGGGTTATAATCACAAAGAACCAACAGTAGCGGTGAACAGTCATCATGAAAAAGTATTCATCAATACCACAAAGGAAAGAAAGTGTTTTAAGCTTTAGCAAATTTTAAAGAAACTGAAATAATAAAACGATGCGGTATCACAGGCTTATAGACTTGAGAACACAAGAAAACACTCTTTCTCCACAAGGTTTCTAGTAGTCTTATTGCCTGCCAAAATAAAACCAAAAAAATAAGTGAGAAGCTGGTTGTTTACTTTACAAACAATACAAATTGAACTACACACATCAACAATGTAAACCACGGCCAACTTGATAGGGCATGGCTTCGACGGTCAGCGTGAAGCCTCCTCCGATGTCGGTTCCATTCAATCGGACGGCTCGCTGCAGGGAGCCTAGCCCATACAGGTGGACAAGGGCACAGCTGTAGTAGATACAGCAAAGCAAAGAAAGCATTTAAAAAGGTGTTTTACACAAAAGAGTAATAGAGAGAGAAGTTTCTAGCAGAACAAGGTTGTAACCTGTCTTGGACGAAGATGTCCGTGATTTCACCACACGCAGCGAAGTGCTTACACAAAGCACTCTTGAGATCTTCTTGAGGAAGAGAAGGGTCATATCCAGTTACTGATATGGATTCGCTCCTACAAGCAAAAAAAATAAAAAAAATTATGAGATTATTAAATAATGCAGTAACGCTCAGAATCAAATTAATAGACGTCAAGAATATAAATTACCTGTTCTTTTGGAAGTCTTCCACGTACTTAGCAGCTCGAGCTGATGTAGTCAACCCATCAGTGGGCTCAACTGCTGAGAGAGTCAGCTTCCTTCCTTCAACTTCGCTACCGTTGAGAAGTAAAGCTTTCTCTTTGGCACCTTCTCCGAGAAGGATAACAAGGCAAGACCTGCAGTGGATTTATTCATCAGTTAAATATGTTATTGCAAAAAGAAATAAACAAACAAATAAATAAATAAAGAAACAAAAACTTACCTGATGAGTTTTGACTCCGGATCTACCCTGATCTCAATGTTCTCCACTTCTCCACACGTTTCGAAGAGGTCTTTCAAGGCCCTGTAGAGCACAAGGCGATCAGAGGAAGTGTTGAATCCCTCAACCCTGATCATAGTCCTGCAAGAGAGAATCAATTGCAACCCCCCCCATTAGACAAAAATAAATGTCCAAAACAAAAATAACAAAAGTCAGAAAATAATTTTACGTCCTCGCACAGATATCCATCCATTCTTTCATGTGTCTGACGAAATTCTCCTTGCTGTGTGGACAAGAACAACAACAAAGCATCTTAGATACACAAACACACAGAAACAACGCAATCAAATTTTTACCGTTGATGTGATTCGGCTGTATTCGGCAGACACTAAGTTACAGAAAAAAAAAAAGAAGATCATATCAGAAACCATATTTATTGAGAGGAATTAGAAGATGAAGATGATTACTTACTTCGTTCCCGGATCCGTCCATCTTAGAAAGAAGATAAAGACTATGCTAGGTTTTTGAGAAGAACGGCAATATTGATCAGTTTTAACTTTTAAAGGATCTAAGAAGTATTTATATCGTCTCCATTACCCTCGTTTATGGCACAACCGTCGTTGCCTTTACGATTGGGCCTTGCAGGCCTAAACTGATTTACTTAAAATAATGATAATTAATACTAATTAACATATTATTGTATATGTTTTCGAAGATTACATATTTACATTCTTAGATAAGCCGTATACTTTCAGAAACAGATCCTTTAAATGAATTTAAATCTAGTTAGAAACTGATTTTCTTAACATAATTTACCAAAATAATGATAAAATTATACTAATAGATCATATGTTTTCCACTGATTTTCAGAAACGAATGTGATTTCAGTGGATCGGTAAAGTTTTACTGGTGGAAATGGTTGGTTGCTTACTCCTCATTAGCTTGCATATTGGTTTATATGTTCTTGCTTGTGGTTTGTGTATAAGATATGGTCATATATATCTACTTGCTATTGAGTCGGGGTAGATTGATCAATTTGTTACATTTATGTTATCTCATGGTTCTATGCTGGGGTATCAGAGTTTCAAATCCGTAATTGTTTCAATCTCCATGACCAACCATAGTGGTTGCTAGCCGATGGATCTAATACATTTTGAAAATGTGCAGCGAATTCATCAAATAATTAAAATTTATTCATTTTTATTAATCATTTTGAATATAACATACAGATGTCATTATGCATGATTTTATTCTGATGGTAAGTTTAAATAAAGATCGGTTGCTTGAATCTTCACGTTGCAACTCGGAAGAGGTGCATCACATAGGCACTTGTTGTGTAAATATGCATAAGCATCAAACCTCTGAAGGTCCCCTCCCTGGGGGATGCGTCCACAAAGTCTGTTATAGCTAACATTGAAAGACTGAAGAGTAAGCTCGGTCCATTGAACCGGGATACTCCCTGTGATCCTATTGTGATTCAAGTCTAAGTTATTAACTGTCGTAGCCACATTAACCTTGGAAATATCAAACTGGAACTTGTTTCTCGATAAATCAATGGACCATGACGTCTTTTTGTCTCCAAACATCATTGAAGCATCACCTTCTAGCTTGTTACGGGAGAAATCAATCCGGTAAAAATCGAGGTTGCTTAGTGATTTTGGTATCGAACCTGATAGCTTGTTGTGCGATAGAAAAAGCTGAGGTACCACTCCTTTAAACGATCCAAATGACTCTGGTATTGAACCTAACAAGAAGTTTAAAGTGTGGGTTAGATTAATAGTGACTAATAGACAAAATATGAGACATTAAACATTTTTAAATTAATCTTAAACATTTATTTTAATAATATGAGGCCATGCAATATATGTATATATAAATAGCACCTTAATTTTGAAGGACCAAGACGAATGTTTTATTTGACAAAGAGAGTGACTACTGAGTACCTGTAAGCTTGTTCCTGCTTAGTTCAAGAATCCCGAGTTTAGGTAACAAAGAGAGAGAACCGGGTATGGAACCAGAGAGGTCATTGAAGGAAAGGTTAATGTACTCTAGATCCTTGAGCTGACTCAAAAATTCAGGAACCGGACCGGTCAGGTTGGTCCAGCTGAGCCAGAGAAAACGAAGATACTTGAGCTTGGCGATGGTAGGTTGGATTTCACCGGTGAGGTTAGGGAGTTTGCGGAATATAAGGGTTTGTAGATACGATAAGTCACCTACTTCAGGAGGGATCTGAGCGGAGACATCGTCGTCTGATATATATAGGGAGATGACACGGTGGTTAACAGTAGAGTCACCGCACTCAACGGAGACCCAGGTACAGCAGTCGTCTTTGGGATCCCAGGAGATGATGGTGTAAGGGTTGTTAAGGGATTTCTTGATCTTGAGGAGGGTGTTTTCGTCATCTTTGTGACAGAGATCTTTAGCCAAAGATGTCGTGAGGAGGAGAGTGAACAAGGGAAAGAGCAATGTCGTTATCTTATCCATGGTGTATCTGGTTTGTAGCGAAAACGCTGATGATTTATAGGCTAACGCTATGAATGTGTGCATGGTAGTAGGGTAGATTGCATGGTGTGGTGTTATACTTTATTAGGTATTTTTGCTGATCATACCACGTTGTAAACAAACTGCCGTGCTGGTTTTGAAAAATGCTCACGTATAATCTAACAAATAAAGCATTTCTGTTTGTTTGTCTTTCAATTCCTAATTTCCCATGAACGCTTTTAGCAAAAAAGAAAGAAAAAAAATCTCATGTTGAGAAAGTTAGTGGGCCTTCAGAAGTGAAGCCCAAATGAGAGTTATACATGGGAGTCGTAAGATTGAAAACAAGGCCCGAGATGTTGGATTAAAAACGTCTTCCAATTTTGTACTAGTTTACACACCAAATAATTGTTAGAAGTAGAACCAACTGATAACTTTTTTGATAAAGAACCAATATAAGAACTTGGGTGTGGTAACTTTTTTGATAAAGAACCAATATAAGAACTTATTCCACACCCACCTTTCTCTTCCTTTTGTGATCTATTTCACGTTCCTTTCTCGGTGCTGCAAAGTTTTCTGAATGTACATAAAGGTTAAAGTCTGATAAAGAATCAGCTTCCCTCTTTAATAAAATGAAAGAATCAGCTTCCCTCTAAAAGAAGAAGAAAAACAGAGAGAATAAGATTAGCCTTTTTATCGAATTTGCTTTTTCATTTGATTCTTCTTTTTCTGTCTAATAAAATTGTTTCTCTTTGTTCTCTTCCCTCTCTTTTTTGCTTTGTCATTCTTTTATATCAAACCAAATTTTGATAATGCACCACTCTTGAATTCTTTGTTCCATTTCTTCTAGTACAGCCAAACAGAGAGTTTTCTGGCAACTTCTTCAACATATTTGTTAAGGTGCTACTCCGTATACTAATCTTCTTTAAATAACTTTTGACATACATAAATTGTGGATGTGGTTCATAAATCTTTTATAAAATTTCTTGTTCTTGAAATATTGTTGGTCGTATAAAACTAGCCTGGTTCTGTGTACGTTCTTACACTTTAGATTTATCTTTTCATTGATTTTGCCTAATAACTTGTTTTTCAAAAAAAAAAATAAAGATTTTCAGATTTTTGAACTATGTTTTTGGTCTAATTCTTCATTTGACATGATTAGATATAT
Organism: Raphanus sativus; assembly: GCF_000801105.2. Lineage (NCBI taxonomy): Eukaryota > Viridiplantae > Streptophyta > Magnoliopsida > Brassicales > Brassicaceae > Raphanus > Raphanus sativus. The sequence continues at coordinate 27,303,215 of NC_079513.1, forward strand.
TCTGTATTTTTCCTGCAAACAGTAGAATAAGTTCATGAAAACAGAACAGAGAGACAGAGGTTAACTTCCTGTCAAGAATCTTATCAATTTTGTTGCTTGAGATTAAAATAGAGTTACTTAATAATAATTACTAAGGGTTTTAAAACACTTCTAAGAAGATACATTAGTTTCTTAGGATCCAAGAAACTTGTTTTCCCTAATCATTTTCCTGCAACATTGCAACTATGATATTGTACTAATCTCTGCAAATTTTTGTATATTAGGTATTTGACCTAACGCACTTCTGAAGCATAAATAGAATCATTTGGTTCAAGGTAACCTAAAAATGGCGAAAGATGGAGCTAAGAGCCAAGAAGATTACAAGCTCAAAGACATGAAACCAGACCTAGGAGAGAAATGGCCACACGGAGGACAACGCGGAGGAAGTGGATGGATAAGCAGCGAACGAGTAGCAAGCACATACGATCTCGTCGAACAAATGTTTTATCTCTACGTCCGTGTCGTCAAAGCCAAAGACCTTCCTCCGAACCCCGTCACAAGCAACTGCGACCCTTACGTGGAAGTCAAGATAGGAAACTACAAAGGAAAGACAAAGCACTTCGAGAAAAGAACAAACCCTGAGTGGAACCAAGTTTTCGCCTTCTCGAAAGACAAGATCCAGTCCTCTACAGTCGAAGTTTTCGTGCGTGACAAGGAGATGGTTACGAGAGATGATTACATAGGGAAGGTTGTGTTTGACATGCATGAGATACCTACGAGAGTTCCACCTGACAGTCCACTTGCGCCTCAGTGGTATAGACTAGAAGCTCGCCGCGGCGAAGCCAAGAAGAGAGGAGAGGTTATGGTAGCTGTTTGGCTTGGGACGCAAGCTGATGAAGCGTTTCCTGATGCTTGGCACTCTGATGCTTCCTCTGTTCAAGGAGAAGGTGTGCAAAGCGTTAGGGCCAAGGTCTATGTATCTCCCAAACTGTGGTATCTCCGGGTTAATGTGATTGAGGCACAAGATGTTGAGCCTAGTGATAGAAGCCAGCCGCCTCAAGCTTTTGTTAAGGTACAAGTTGGGAACCAGATTCTGAAGACAAAGTTATGCCCTAACAAGACAACGAACCCTATGTGGAATGAAGATCTTGTGTTTGTAGCTGCTGAGCCGTTTGAAGAACAGTTCTTCTTGACGGTTGAGAACAAGGTTTCATCAGCTAAAGATGAAGTCATGGGGAGGCTGATCTCACCGTTGAATGCGTTTGAGAAAAGATTAGATCACAGAGCTGTTCACTCCAAATGGTACAATCTTGAGAAATTTGGGTTTGGTGCGTTGGAAGGAGACAAGAGACACGAGCTCAAATTCTCTAGCCGCATTCACCTGCGAGTTTGTCTTGAAGGAGGGTACCATGTGATGGATGAATCAACTCTTTACATCAGTGACGTGAAACCCACGGCAAGGCAACTGTGGAAGAAACCTATAGGGATCCTTGAAGTAGGTATCTTGAGTGCTCAGGGGCTTTCACCGATGAAGACTAAAGACGGTAAAGCGACAACAGATCCTTACTGTGTTGCCAAGTACGGACAAAAGTGGGTGAGGACAAGAACCATCATCGAGAGCTTTAGCCCTAAATGGAATGAGCAGTACATGTGGGAAGTGTATGATCCTTGTACTGTTATTACACTTGGAGTGTTTGATAACTGTCATCTTGGTGGGAGTGAGAAGTCAAACAATGGAGCTAAAGTTGATGCAAGAATAGGGAAAGTAAGGATCAGGTTATCAACCCTAGAGGCAGATAGAATCTACACTCACTCTTACCCTTTACTTGTGCTGCAAACAAAAGGGTTAAAGAAGATGGGAGAGGTTCAACTAGCTGTGAGATTCACTTGCCTTTCTATGGCTCATATGATCTATCTTTATGGCCATCCTCTCCTTCCAAAGATGCATTATCTTCACCCCTTCACTGTGAACCAACTAGACAGTCTTAGATACCAAGCAATGAGCATTGTCGCGGCGCGGTTAGCCAGAGCAGAGCCTCCTCTGAGGAAAGAGATAGTAGAGTACATGCTTGATGTTGATTCACACATGTGGAGCATGAGGAGAAGCAAAGCTAACTTCTTCAGGATAGTCTCTGTGTTCTCAAGCTTGATTGCTATGAGCAAATGGCTTGGAGACGTCTGCCACTGGAAGAATCCTTTGACGACTATACTGTTCCATGTTCTCTTCTTTATACTCATTTGTTATCCAGAGCTGATACTCCCAACAGCTTTCCTCTACATGTTCTTGATAGGGCTCTGGAGTTTCAGATTCAGGCCACGTCACCCTCCTCACATGGACACAAAGATCTCTTGGGCTGAAGCGGCTACTGGAGATGAGCTAGACGAGGAGTTTGATACGTTCCCGACATCAAAGGGACAAGATGTTGTGAAGATGAGGTATGATAGGTTAAGAAGCGTTGCGGGTCGGATCCAGATGGTTGTTGGAGATATCGCAACGCAAGGGGAGAGGTTTCAAGCGTTGTTGAGTTGGAGAGATCCTCGTGCCACTTGCTTGTTTGTGATTATGTGTCTTGTTGCTGCGATGGTGTTGTACGTGACGCCTTTTAAGATCGTGGCTCTTGCGGCTGGGATGTACTGGATGAGACATCCTAAGTTTAGAAGCAAGATGCCTTCTGCTCCAAGTAATTTCTTTAGGAAGTTGCCTTCTAAAGCAGATATGATGCTTTAAATAGTGCCAACTTCTGTATGTCTCGAGGTTTTTCTCTGTTTCGAACTTGTGTTTCGTTGTTTTTGTTGTGTGTCTTCTCTGTTTATTGTTTACTGCTTAATTACTATGAGATTTTGGATTATACGCATTGTAATTCAGGCATTCAGACTTTTGGCTCCTTATCAAAAAAAAAAAGGATTTGATGTGAAAATAATATATTTTTGGTCGTGTGTACTTCGTTGTAATATTATCTTCAATGTGTTGCTGGGTTTGGTCTAGAACCAATTTTGGGCCTTTTATCCAAAATTTAGTGGGCCTTGTCTCAGTGGCCCACCAGAATAATGCGCGATGATCTTTAGTTTCATGCATAATGCATTACATACTTCACATAGCTATAGTCCAACGATTAATCTTGTGAAGTTTATAATATCTGATCGTTAGTGTAAACAGAATCAATCTCGTTTTCTGTGGGTAAAATAAACTATGTTTTTTGGTTTGACCATCCTATAAAGTAAAAAAAAAAACAGGTGACAGCAAAGACATGAAAAGTAAAGGTGAATGAGAAAGAGGCGTTGAACCCAAAGCAAAACGGTGCTGATCCCAAGTCCCTGACTGTTTCATACAACTCACCCTTTGTCACCTTCCTAACTTGCCGACGCTTAATTTGGACCTAACTAATTCCTCTCTCTTTCTGTCTCTCTGTCCTCATTCTTGCATGCAATCGCAAAATTGTTGCCAGCCTTCTCTTCTCTTACCTTTCACTTGTCTTTCATATTTTTATAAAAATTAGACCTTGTGTATATTCTTCTGTTTTGGATTCGAGGATCAAGTCTTAATTTTCACATGCTCAAAGAAGAATTAAAGGTATGAAATACTTTTCTATCATCATCTGCATGACTGCATCATAAAAGCATATTTATATGGACTGATATTTAAGTTCTGTAGAATATATTATATAAAAGAGGTCAAGCTGGCTAACTAATCAACCTATTCTCTTGTTTTCCCCCTCATCAGTGGTATCATCCATCTTGGCGTGGACGGGCTAGCCAGAGAGAACTTAAAGCCTGAAGACGGTGGAAATACTCCGCAACTGCTAGAATACAACGTGCTTCTTGACGGGTCGTCAACAATTGGTTCAACCTATGGACTGTTTGGTGCCTCAGATTATCTGCCTGTGAGTTTTTAATGTATTAGCTTAAAAATATACAAAGAAATAGAAAATGGAGCAATAGTAACAGCAAGACAAAATAATATTGACAAAATTGCCTTCGTGTTATTGACTAAGACTAGTTAAGAGCAATGCATTGAATATGGACCATGACTAATAATCTCATAACTTGAAAAATTAAGGTATTAATGGAGTAGTTATTCAAGATTATGTATTTTGAAGAAATTAAATCATCAATCAAATGATTAGTCTCCATGAACAAATATCAAAGCTTGGGCTAGACTGATGAAAACACGACACTGAATTGTCAAGGTGGAACAGTGAATTCCATATCTCGGCCCCACGCCATGCTTCATAATACTACTTTTTGATTATTAATTAGATGATTAGCCTATGATATTACTAGAAATCATACCAGTAATGTAATGTAAAGGAAACTTTCGAAAACGAGTGTTTTAGGAGGATGGGATACTCGGGACGGTTACTTCCATGACATCATGGAACGATATGGGCTCCAAGCAATCCATGTTTCCATTTGATGTGATATATGTATATGCTTTTGGACTATATATGTGAATATACAAATACATACATTCTTAGAGCTGAAAAATATATTCAAAATACATACATTCATGGTGGCAATTGTCACGTCCGTTTTTAAAAGTTTGTATCATTTATCCTATTTTAGTTATTATTTCCAAGTTGTTATTTGGAGATGAAAAGTTTTAAGCGTGTAGCTAAACACGAATGAATACATAAAAAGATAATAAGAAATTTGTTAAAATGAAAGATGCCCGTTTGTATATGCATTAATGCATGAATGTTATACAATACTAGACTAGTTGTCCAGTTACATATAAAATATTTTATATATATGGGCTGTTACTTTTATAGCTTATTCACAAGCATATCTATAATTCGTTTTCACAAACTTGCATGTTCTAAACTAGTATACAATTAAGGGAATTAATATTAAATTAAATAAAACTGAATCTTCTCAGTAAACCAACCCGACCAAGTTGATATAAGACAAGTGTTGGTTAGACACCTACTTACATAATGTCGGAATCAAGATACTAAATACTTTTCATTTCTCATATACGTACATATGTTTGCAAATTAGTTTGAATGTTCCCTTATAGTAATATTCTTCCAAACAAAAATCAACCACTATAGTTAAGAATGTCCTCTCTAACCAATAAAGAAAAGTTAAACCCAAACATACAAATTCTATATAATTGTTGATAGCGTGTTATAACAACCAAATATATATGAATATATGATAGTGTTTAATAAGGAGTAGTTCAAGAATCGAAATATGTAATCCTAGTCTTATTAGGACCACAGCCCTCGCTCCTCAGGTTTCACTTGTATATATATCATCTCTATATATATATTTGATATATAAAGATTTGTATGCGTAAACTTTAGTTTTAAACAAAAAGAAATGGATTAGAGGGTACCTGAAGAACGAAGCCCTCTAGAGCAGAGAGTTTGTTGAGAGCCAAGGACATGTGTGACATGAAATTGGATAAATGAGGAGGAAATTGTGCAGAGGCAGGCGAGAGAGAATCGGATACAATACTATCGGAAAGCGACTGATTCAATGCGTCGAGGCCCTGTGAGAGTGCCTCTTCGGCCTCTTGTGTGGACTGTTGTAGCCCACAAATCCCAACTATCTGTTGCTCTGTCAATTGTTCTATCTGATTCACAATCACCTGAAAGCGTTTTACACTAATTAATACACACACAAATACATTATATATTTGCAAGCACGGTCATAATAGATGCATGCATAAAAACGTTGAATGCATTAAATGTTGAGTGTACATGCACAAGTTTACTAGCTACACCCAAATTTTCTTAGTATTTGTTTTTGTTTTATGGAAATAAAGATTACAACATTGCGAAAGGTCTCGTCATATGTATATCAGTATATGACATACTATTTGGTTCGGAAAACGAATAAAATTGTATTTGTTACTTTAATCTTTTTATTTTGTTTTATTTGTTATGGTTGTCTCTGTTAAATTTATGGTGGTTTTTGATTATAGTCTCTTGATTATATATATGTACTATATCCATGCATGTGTCGTAAAAACAGACACTTTCTTTTACATCATGCCAAAACCTAACCTTTTCTAGAAATACTTCGCAATCACACAACTGCACGCATTCTTTCTTCTTTTTATTTATAAAAATATTTTTTTGTAACCTTTACTATTTTCGTAATATAAGGACATGTATACTATATACACATATAGGTTGGCTTTAAACATATACTGTCAACCCCATGCAATGTTATATATACCTCCAACAAAATCACTACTCGTGTGTCTGTTATGTCTTATCTATTGTTACTGTATCTTACCATATTCTAAGAAAATCAAAGACCAAAACTTAAAAAAAAACCGGGGAAAATCAAAATTGTATATTAATTGGATAATGTTGTAAGTACTATATCCTATCAACATGTCTTTAGAAATAAGAAATGTCACTACCACAATAATATATTTCTGCAAGTATCCACAGAATTTGATAATGTTCAATGATTGAATTTTTTGTGGACTAATCTAGTGTTTGATATATAATTTAGTATAGTCAGTCTTCAGTAAAAATCCAAAATTTAGGATTATCTAATGATCCACATTGATTAGTTTACAATATTATCAGGGCTAATTTAGACACATCTTACTAAATGATAGCTAATTTTATAATTATCTTAAGTTTTTGTGTGTAGCAGAAGTAGAAGTAAAGAAAAAAATGTATAAGAACACACACACGCACCCATATGTAAAAATTAGAAGAGTGTAAATAAAGACGAGATTTACCTTGATGATCTCAGATGGGCGGAAACCTCCTAGCCACAAGAAGCAACGTTCGGCGGGAGTTTTCCAAGCGCCAGAGATAAGGTGAAACACATCGGTCTTAGCGACCATGGCCTTCAGGTTAATCAAATGGTCATAGTGAGCTAAACAAGTGTCTACAAACATCCTAAGCTCGTTCTCGACCAAGTTCTCTTGTGTCGCCACCCTTAGTTCGGCTAACAGCCTCTGCTGCTCCTCCAGCCACCTCGTGTATTCCATATCGAATACCGCTGCTTCACGTTGCATACTCGATTACTCTCATTTTATCGTCAAAATCGATGGTTTAAAATTGATCATATACATGAAACTTTTACGTACCAGAGCTGGTGTTGCCAGGACCAATGGACAGTCCACCTTGCTGTTGATCTCCTCCTATGAGAGACCCTCCAAAGAATACGCCCTAATTAACCATCAGAAATCAAATAGTAAATTTTAGAGATGAAATAAATAATTATACATATACTATTTAAATACATGTAAAACTGTTTACTTGGGATCTGGCCCGTTGAATCTCTTGTTCTAGTTGGGTAAGCTTGATCCTACATGACTCAAGTTGCTGAACATAAGCCTGTCGTAGTTTACCAAATTAAATAACGTCATTATAAAATATCATTCCTTGGAATTAAAAAATTGTTTGCAAAACGTATACTCATGAACTGTATGTATGCTGACCTTTTTTCGTAATCTGCTTTTCCTTGCTGCTTCTCTGTTCTGTGCTAGTCTCCTCAATGTCTGTTGAAAAATTAAATTAATAAACATAACAAGGAGAAACTATCAAACGCAAAGGTGTAAATCTCTTTTATTTTCGTTTTCGTTTATTTATATATGATAACACTTGCCTTAGGGTCTGATGATTTTGGTATATCATGATCCGATGAGGCAGGCCCCTTGCGGTTCCCTTCTTTCTGCCATAAAATTTCAAAATTACTCATTAATTTATCAAACAACTAGAACAAGTCTAAGATTAAATTCCATTTATATATCAACAAGGCAACTATATATATAGCTTTATAAAAATAAAAGGATAGAAACCTTGATTGATTTAGAAGGCTGAGGAAGTTGAAACTGAGAATGATTGGTCAAGTCCATGGACGGCTCGGAAGATGGTCGAGTCGAACTACTAGGTGCAACCAATCTTGTATTATCGGTCTTACCAAACACATTATAAACAAACAAACAAAAGAATCAAAATCAGTACTCATTAGAAAAATGAGAAACGTATAATAATTGGTCTGACTTGATATTATAGGATATAGCTAGTAGTTGCGCTGACATTATATTAAAGTCGAAACAAAAACCAACTAAAATCGGCAACTATAAAAAATTAAGTAATATTTATTACATTGGGTGTAGAAGAAGACGGAGGTGGCTCTATGTGCATCGGTTGAGATGGAAAGATGTTGAGCGTCGATGTTGGAGGTCTCATCGCCAAATTCTCTGCCATAAGATGCATAGATAAGTCATGTGATGTATATATGTGGAAGTGGTCATGTTATGTATATAAGTATGTGAATGGACTAGTTCTAATAAGAAGGAAATGGAGAGAGAAAAAGGGTTTAAAGAAGAGTTTGAAGTATATAGACTTATGGTCTGAAAAGAGAGGATCTGGTCAAAGCTGAAAGTAGAGTACTGATGGCAGAAGAAAGATTGAAATCTGTTTGACATGTTTTTGCTGTGACTCTCTCCCTCAACAAGGGAATCTTCCTAATCCACTAAAAGAAAAACCAAACCCCAATTCCCAAAAAGGAAATGGGAGAGAGAGAGAAAGAGCATACGGGTTGTGTGATGATGAGATAAAGGAGCAGTTGATGGAGGATCATGATGTCCTTGTCCATCAAGATAGAGGAAGAGTGATGGGTCTATCTCTCCAAGATCATATCCATCTTTGTTCCTGTAAATATACACACAAAGCAAATTAAAGGTTTTAATTAACTTGGGATCATCAATTCAAAAGGTTTATGACTTTAGGTCTAAAAGACACTTAAATTACATGAAGTTTCCATTGGAAGACGTGGCCGAGGCTGATGATAACTGTTGATGATGATTCTGGTGATGACCTTGCATTTGATGATGATGTGGTTGAAGTCTTTGGAAGATGTTTGAGCGAGTGTGATAGTAACAGCAGAAAGATGATGATAGATCTCTTATGTTGGTCTTCTCCTGAGGCAGCAAGCTTATGATGACGGTGGCTTCGATCACTAGGTGATATCTTCTTATAACTCTTCTCCTATATAACTATTATTTTTCTTTCTCTATATTCTTGAAAAGAGATAGAGATTATGTAACGGAGCATTTAAAGCTACTTTTGGTATTTTTCAGAAAGAGAGGTCGGCTATATTGAAGTGGAGAGGGTTCAAGACTTGAGGATATTGGAGAAAATGGAGTTTGTAGAGAAGAAGCAAAATGATATTTATTTTCTTATTATTATAGTTTGTAAAGTTTCTTCTACCTTAAAATATTAGAAGACGACTTTGTTTTTTTCCTGTGTAAACCCAAGAAAAATATTCTGATAAAGCGGTCAAGAACATGTCTTTTTCCATCCCTCTTTCTCTCTAGAAAAATTGCTGCTAACAAACTTGTATAAATAGTTTTTGTTTGATTTCTAAATTATTATTTTATTCTCATATTGTTCAACTATATTCTTCAGATGTTAGATTTTTGTTTCTTTTAAAATACAGTATATAGTTTTCAATTCCATCATACATCATATTGTTTGAAAATTAATTCAGCTAATGATCATATGATCAATTAATGGGTTTGGAACTGATAAACCACTGAAATCTGAAAACTGATTAAATTTTTGTTTGTATTAATATACACTAACTGTTCCATTGAAGTTTGTTTGATGGATACTATTACTGCATATGGTCTAAGTTTGGTTTTAATATAAAATTGTTGGTTTGATAAAGAGATCTAACCAACCAAAGTAACAATCTTTTAAAATTGAATCCTTTCCTATCATTAGATACATAAAAGTTTATATATTTTAATTTAAAAAATCATATTTCATGATGCATAAAACATAATGTTCAATTGTTCATAAACATTAAACTTTTTTATAAAATTTAGTGGATTTATCAGTAAACCAACAAACCCATTAAAACCCACAAATAAATTTAATCAGCCACAAACCGGAGTAAATTGGTTCGGTTAGCTCGCAAACCGGATTCAGTATATTTGATGAGCAAATTCAATCCAGATTCCAAAACAAAACCTTTTTTGAACTGAAAGACCTTTTGGTGCAAGACGATGTTCGAAATCTTCTCTCGCTCTCGGCGGTAATGCAGAATCTCAATTAGGAGCACACTGAATGTTAATATGTTTTTTTTGTTTCGCTTGTTCTACGTCTGAATTCGAATCTTTTTTCAAGATTGTAGTCTTAATTGATTTTTTTACTTTTTTTGGAAGCGAAGAATGGTTGGAAGAAGGTGGCAGCGACCAGATGGAGTCAAAATCGTGAAAGAGTTCTCATCTTTGGCCTAAAGACATGAAGGTAACTGGTTTGTCTGAAAACTGAGTCTTCTTTGTCTTAAAAACTTAAAAGTGTCAGCCTTTTTTTTCCTTTTTGACTGTATCTGATGCTGATTAGTGATTTTGCAAGCATATACTGGTCGTTTTCTCATCCAAATGACCCTTCTTTTTTACTTCCAGTTATTGTTTTTTTTTTTTGGAGGCCAAAAAGTTCTGAGATTTCTTGGGATGAGAGTGTTGAAACACATATGGTAAGAAGAAATAGCTTTGCTAGGAGCAGGCCAGGAGGATCAGACACAGTTGGGAAATTCCATATTTTCTGAAACCTTGCAGAGTTCTCCCCCCCCCCCCCCACCTTTGGTTGTTCAGCATGTAATCATCGAGTTGAGCCAATGGATTGGTGGTTGATATCTCCATGGCCATCTCGTTTACCAACAAACTATGAATCTCGGGATCTGATCATGATTCTCAACTCTAAAAAGGTGCGTCATGTTAAATAGTTCCGACAGTAGATCGAAGTGAGCTCCATATTTTCTAATATTTTGTATAATTATGGTACAGATGCCTAGATAGGCTAAAAGGCACCATGAAGTGAAGTTAAGAGAGAGAGCTTGAAAAAATCAGTATTCACTCTCTTCAATATGGGCCAAAAATATGGTAAACCCCATGTTAGTCTTATCAGATAACTCTTTTTTTTTTCTGTTGATAAACAGAGAGTAGTTTTTATCATTGACACATATGCTAAAGATCTATTCTTTTTGACAGTAAAGAATAAGAAGAGATACAGAAAAAAAAATGGTCAGTTGGAGAGGTGGGTGAAGGTAGGTGAGGAGGGGAAACGTGTGCGTGTTGAGTAGAAAGATTTACTAAAAGGGTCCACTTCGGTCTTGTCTGCTACACTGCTTGCTGCTGCTGCTTCCTTGTTCTGTTTCTGTATCAATCCTGTGAGTGCTTCCACTATTTCTGAAACCTCTGGTCTAAACTCCTCTGCCTGCTTGTTGGAAGAAATGATTCTTAAGTTATTTGTATTTGCAATGATCCTGAGTGAAGAAGCTTATTGTCAATAATTAATTACCTGAGTGCATAGAGAGATGATGAATGCGTAGTGTGAGGCGACTCTTATGGAGAATGTTCCGGCTATGCCTTGATCAATCATCTGTTCTAAGCTTCGCTTGTCATGAAGTCTGCTTGTTGCCCATTTCACCAGTAGCTGTTCTCCTTGGGGTCGTGAGCTGCAAAAGAAAAAATTCTTTAGCTTTGTCTATTGCATCCGGCAAAGTAAGTGAAAGGCTTGTGTACCTGTCAAATGCTTTCCTTCCTGTTAACAGTTCCAAGAGTAGTACTCCCAGTGCATAAGTGTCGCTCTTTGTGCCACTGCTTCCTGGTTGTCCATGTTCTGGTGCAATGTAGCCTGTGTTTTGTATTGCTATCTCTGAAGCCTGCTTCAAAATCTCAGCTCATTAGGTTTCAGTCAAAGAACAAAGCGACATAGAATGTTACCGTTTCTTCACTTTACCCGAAGCTTGACACTGTTGCTTGTAAGTGGCCTTAAACTAGCAAGCCCACAGTCAGCAATCCGAGGTGTAAGTTCTTCGTCTAGCAAGATGTTTGTTGCTTTCAGGTCGCTATGTGCAATGGGAGGGCTAAACGACGAGTGCAAATAGCTGAAATTTTTTTGATTCACAAGATAGTGAGTGATGTGTCAAAGTAAGTCTCTGCTACTATTTAGGTTTGAGAATGATAAGGATACTTACTCCAGAGCTCGGGCAACTCCGATAGCAATGTGGAGACGGAAGCCCCAAGAGAGTGGCTTGTATACATCATCATGCATAGCGTTGTACAGAGACAAATGCCCAGCATACTCGTAGACAAGAAGATGCTTCCCATTATCAATGCAGAAACCGAGAAGTGTCACAATGTTTGGGTGTCTTAGTTTGGAGGCTGTTTGAAGAAGTTCAGTAAATTTCTCCTCTTCATGTAAAGACAGCGATGACATTGGGATGTTTCTCACAGCGGCCAACTGTTTTCAAAGAAAACCACCAGTGAGTGACAATGGAAGTTTCCCATTTTTGAATTTTTGAAGAGAGAGAGAAGAGAAGCTATACTTGACCATCAGGCAACTTTGCTCTGTAAACAGAACCAAGAGGACCTTCTTCAAGTAGGTTTTCGTCACTGAAACTGTTCGTTGCCAGTTCAAGCTCTGCAGCTGTGAAAAGCTTCGCGTATGCTGGATAATGGCATGTAGCAGAGAAGCTGTTTCGTCTTGATGTTTTATCGGTTCTGACAGGTGGAGGAGGTATATGTCTCAGCTGAGGAACTCGGTCTGTACTGACTCGAAGAGAGTACGTTGTGCTGTTGTTGCTTCCTTGACTAGCAGCTGCAAGTTTCTGTGAACGTCGATGATGACTCATCCGAACTGCTATAACTGCAAAGAAAGTTCCAAGCAAAGCCAATCCGCCAACAAGTAAAACAATACTCCCTGTTCCTAATCCCTTCTTCTTCTTTCTGACCTTCTGAGGTCTGGGGAAGTCCATGATTGCACTCGACTGAGTAGTTGGATAGCCACGAGCATTCTGAATCATCGGTACAACATCAAGAGGGAACTTCCACGGTCTATAGTTGGCCTCTACGTGAAACTTGTTTCCCCAAATCCTGCTCAGGAAAACACCATTGATTATCCTGAGTCTTAGGTGTCTGAGCCAAGTTTCGAGAAGAGGGGAGTAGTGACTCACCACAGATGAGGAATAGACTGGAAACTAGTAGGGAAAATACCACTGAACTGGTTATCTTCTATGTTCCTGAAGACAGCAAGGAAGCGTTTTGAGCTCATCAAAATAAAGGATGCTCAATGAAATGCAAAGAAAAGCAGAAAGAGAGAGAGAGAGTTAACTACAGGTCAGTTAAAGGAAGATCCGCGAGATAGATGATTGATCCTGTAAACCTGTTGTGCTGGAGGTACCTGCAGTTTTGTTATCACAGCAGCATTACCATTATTAGGTTGCACATACCAGATTGCAGATAAAGATATTTGAGATACTTGCAGTGAGTTCAGATTCATTAGAGTTCCAAAAGAGCTCGGTAGATCTCCCGTCAGGTTGTTGAATGACAGATCCCTGGCAAAGTCGAGATAATTTGAAGATGAATGGAGTATCATGCATCTACATAACAAGATGAAAGGCAAGCAAAAATGGAACTGAAGACTCACATTTCCTTAATTTGTAACCCGGAAAACACATTTGCAAGAGGTCCAGATAATGAATTGTGGCTCAGATTCCTAGAAGACAGAGCAAGCCGTTGTTACTTTTAACAGATCAGCAGAAAGCAAGGGTTAGATTGTTATTAAGCCACCCACTTACAGAGAGAGAAGAGATGTCATGAGAGGTAAAGAGAAAAGGAGACTCTGAGTGAGATTGTTATAAGCCATGTTTCTGTAAATCGCCAAACAAAGGAGGTTTATGAATTGGCACTCTGCTGGTTGTAAAGCTTAAATGATGAGAATGAACAACAACGCTTACATGTGGGTAGCATTTGGAGGCAAGCCAAACGGAATGTCACCTTGGAGGTTATTGAAGCTAACATCCCTAACACACACAAAAAAATAGGATTCAATGATTCAAAAGTATCCATCAAACAATCAAGAAGAGGAAAGTTTTTTTGCAAACATGTTCTTCAAGCTGTGGAGACGGTGAAGGTTGTTTCCAAGACTTCCCCAAAGACTTAACCCTCGTAACTGCCTGAGAGATAGCACGAATCAGATTTTTTTTTTCATTCAAAACTATAATAAAACAGAGCACACAGGGAGAAAGAGAGACATTACAAGGCTACTATAGACGATCCAGAACAGTAAACTCCCATCCAGGCTTCTCGGCATGGATCTCCTCCCTCGAATCTCCATCCTCTCAGTTGCTGTGGATTGTTCAGGGACTTGTAGAGATCTTCAAGAGCAGAGACTATGGAAGAAACACCAATTTAAGTAACAGCAAAGGATTCAATTAAACCAAGAAACTTGATGATTACCTTCGAGTGGATTAGTGTAGGTCTCAGCAAGCGTAAACAGCATCATCACCGTGAAGATAACTGCAGCGAGGGTTCGCGATTGATGTTTGGTTGTCATCTCGAGGGATGCTACGTACTGCAGAGTAGCACTGATAGTGTTTTCTGATTTTCTCTCGCTTTCCGGGGAAACCTAAACAGAAAAGAAACTCCGGAGGAGAGGAGAAGATTAAAAAAAAACAGAGCTCTGGCTATAGAGAAACGCGCGAAGATTTCACGTCAGCAAAAGCGGTTACGGACGTTGGGAGTCAACTAGTCTTCTCGCCTTGCCACGTGGCCGTGCTTTATAATTTTCATTAGCGGTCCTTTTAGTTAATTTTTTTTTCGAAAGAATGTAAAATTTATTCTAGCGCATGCCATAAAGTTTCAAGAGCCACTTAGAGTTATCTATCTTTTCTCTCTCTACCATTAAATCGCTCTCTTCTCTCTAGTTTAATCCCGACGACTTTTCAGTTTCCGGCCGACGGTTTGGCTTCTTCAGCCACCGTCGGTCCGGCTTTCTTTAGATTTTCTTCTTGTTTTCTTCTGCATGTGTTTATCGGCGGGGATTGGTCACTCGACTCTCCTTTTCTTCTGTTTTAATTGGTTTCGGGATGATGAGGCTCTAGTAGTTCTCTCACCGCCGACTTAAGTTTTCGGCATCGCATCTCCTACTCGATGGATGGCTGGCGCTTTGACTTTGGGGCCGCGCCGTTTCCTCATCGACGGGGATTGCCGGCTTCTGTCTCCTTGGAAGAATTCGCATTGTAAAAAGGTTTCGTCGTGTGTGTGGTGGCCGAGCTTGGATGTGACTCCGAAGCTGCAGCGTGTGTATTGAAACATCTGATTCCCTTTACTTCTGATACTGTTGTTAGGAGTGGGTTTTGGTGTTCGTGGGAGTTCCCGGTGATCTTGTTCTAGGGGGTAAATTGTCTAGTTTGAATCAGTGACGACGTTCGCTTGGAGTTGAAGACGGTGGTTCCTGGGTCCGGTGGCGAGTCGGCTTCCGAATCTAGCGATTTCCAGTCGTCGGAGATGATGACTCAATCACCGCCACGCGTTTCTCTCTGGTGTTTTATTTCAACACGTGAAGTGGTGGGCGGTGGACTGTGGGTCAAATTTTGTTGGGCCTGGAAATGTTAAGAGGTCTTTTGGATTTGTTTTTCTGTTGTTTGGACTCGAGCTCGTTTGAACCGAGTTTGTAATATGTGTTGTGTGGGCCTTTTGGCTTTTTTAATAATATTAATATCAGATGGCAAAAAAAAAATGTAAAATTTATTCTAATAAAAAAATTATAGTTACAATGAATGTGACTTTGTTGTCAAGTTCTGGAGTTGTCCTTTAATTAAAATGTTTTTATATGATTTATTAGCTTCGTATAGTTAAGTCTTTGCGATAATATCTAAGCTTAATCTAAACCATCAAAATTAATCATAGGTCACTGGTATGAGCATGAAATGGATGGACCACTTATCAACCACTTCCAAGGGCGGACGCGAAACCCAGTGGTACGCGGTTGCGTGCCCTGTCTTATTTAAAATTTTTCTTTCTAGTAATTATTATAAAATCTGATGAATGTCACACTTAGAAAATATTAGACATGATGTAAAAAGGTCATGTGCCCCATTTAAATATAGACCTAGATCAGCTCCCGACCACTTCCATGAATTAGATTTTATGCAGCAAGACTAAGGTGTTTACCTTCCTTTCATCCTGCTTTTGTTAGCATCCTCAAACATATCATGCCCACTTGTTATTATGAGCTCATGATCTTCATTTTTTCAAAATAGTATATGCAGTTTCTTGTGTATACGTAATAGTCTACTAGAGTAGTCGAGTTTTGGGAAGAAGAAAAAATATGATAAGATTAAATTGAATATTCAAAGTAGAATATATCAAAAAGCATAAAACGT
The DNA here is from genome assembly GCF_000801105.2 of Raphanus sativus. Taxonomy (NCBI): domain Eukaryota; kingdom Viridiplantae; phylum Streptophyta; class Magnoliopsida; order Brassicales; family Brassicaceae; genus Raphanus; species Raphanus sativus. The sequence continues at coordinate 27,319,352 of NC_079513.1, forward strand.
GGGGTTGCTCATGCACAATGGTAAAAGTAGCGTTACTAATTTAAGAAGCTAATCTCTTTTGTATGAGTTCTTTTAAAACAAATAGATAACTAAGAATAATCTCACACATCGATTACTCTATGACTGAGACGTACCCCATCACGCACCACTTTGCAGATAAAGTACCTGATTCTGTTTCCAAGTGTTAGTGTGTGTAGCACTGTGGACATTCTCTTGTCGCGACTCCTATAACTTTATACCACTTTGAATAGAGTAGAAACATGCTTTAGGCCTTTTCTATTTAGCTAATCTCTCGTTGTTCAATTTATCTTTCTTTGGAATTGAGTATCTTCATGACTTGTTAGCATCATGGCTTCGGCGTCTTGTAACGAGAAAGGTGCAGGAGAGTGATCGGAAGCGGAGAGAGGCAGCAGTGATACTTCGAAGCTTGGTGACTTCAGGAGACTCTCTTTTGTTTTTTGCTGTTGCTCTATCATTAGTTTCAATTGTTTCCCTTGTTCTTCGATTCTCAGTTGTAGGTTTCGTTGAATCTAAAAGAAAAATAGAGTCAAATGAATTAAGATGATGAGTATTTGTAAGAAAATGTATTTACGCATTAAAATAATAGTTCACTAGCGAAATAAATATATGACATAAAAAGTGAGAAGAGCCACAAATGTTCCAATCATAAAACTACAAAAATAGAAAATAAAAAAAATTCTAACAAATAGAACATTTTGATGTAGCTTAAATAAAACGATAGCTTTTATCTAAATGTAAATTTGAGGAAATAATGAAATAGACGAGAGAAACCCTACTTAACCCCCCACAAATAGTCAAATACATAAGTATTTATTTACATTTTGTATATATATATATATATATATATATATATATATATATATATATATATCAAAGCAATTACTTAATGTAACATTTGATTGTATTTACTTGGTAAAAAAAATCTTTAAAATTAGTTGATAAACTAAGTATTTATTTACATTTTGTAACTTACCTCTAGTTGTTCATGAAGATGCCTCTGAACATCAAGTTGAAGCTGGAGTGCCTCTTTAATTTGCACTCCACTGCCTCCACGGCAAACAAAACAAAAATGTAAATTAAAATCATTAACAAGTCATTATTATTATTTTTTCTGAATAATGTCATCGTATCCTGTAGTTATTGCTACGGTAAGCCATTATGTCATCAGTTATGTCATCAACTTTGGACGTATATGGAGGAAAACAGATTCAGGGGCTTTTATTTTTTATTTTTTGCTAATTTTTTTATTATTATTATTTCACTCAAAACTTAAGGGAAAATAAAACATACGTTTTTGTGTCAAGCTGAGACAGCTCTTTGGAACAAGATCTCTTCTCAAACTTGCCTGCAACAACAAAAACTCTAGATTCGCATTATTTCCAATTTACCAATGAATTTTACCAATCAATATATATATATATATATATATATATATAGTTGTTGTTTTTTTTTTTGAGAAATAGTTATTGTTGTTGTATTACTGATCAGTTTACCTTCTCTAGGATCAGGGATGTATTTCGCAATCCTGTACTTCTGAAATATAACCCAATATTGAATAAAATCTTCCTAAAACCCAAAAAAAATGAAAAGAGAGAAGTAACGTTAACCTGTAAGTGGCTTTTAACATGAAATATTGTGAGTCCTTCAGAATCCATCAGCTTCAGTATCGCTTTGGGTGTTGCCTCTGCATAGTTTTCCATCAATTACACTTTTAGTGACCCATGCACCAAAGAAAAAGTGGCCCTTTTATCCTTAAAACAAGTATTAACTTATTTTTCAAATAGTGCGGATATTTGGTTCAAAGGATAAAGTTGTTCAATCCACTCATGATGTTAAATGAGAGCGCATAATATGACTTTTGATCTCATACAACTATACAAGCATCATAACATCTAGATGCTATGGTTAGAGAAGGTGACCGCCCATGATTCATATACACATCAAACCGTAACTTTATGCTAAATCAAAGTTACTAGCTGGATCAAGTCATAGAGAACTAATGTTTAAATCCTATAACTCTAAAGTTGAAAGTATTGTTAATGTTTATAACTTACTATCAGCACCACCAAGGCGGTCTACGCATTCCAAGAACTTGTCATGAAGGTCTTGAGTCCATCGTATCCGTGTCTTGCTCCCGGTAACCGTCCCATAGTTGCGAATCATGGAGCCTCCACAGGTTGAGAAGGAAGGAGAAGAAAATCTTGAATGAGTTTGCTTAGGTTGATGATGTGATAACGAGAAATTCAGTTGTGTTACATTAGAATTACTATAGTTCCCCCTACATGCTTCCTGCGAGCCATCAAGTAGAATCATCAGTGTTAAAAAAATATGTTTTAAAGAAAGTAAAGCTTATAAGAAAAGAAAATTTAAAAGTGGTTTTGTTTGGCATACTTGTGGATCTTGACTTGCTCCAAAACAAAGCGAGTATGAGGCTGATGAAGCATTTATTGCGGGTAAACCGTTGACGCATGATCTTTTAGATAACGGCTTTGAATACTGATCTGGAATAGGCTGCACAGGAACCATTGATTGTGGTTGGTCTAGTGATGGAGGATCCAAAGATTGATGATAAAGATACGGATGAAACGAGGGAGGATAGGGTTTTGAAGATGAACATTGTACGGAGAAGGTTTGGTTGGCTATGCCATCATCATATGGAGTAAAACTTGAAAACATCTCGGTAGTCCATGGAGATGTTTGACTGTAATGCATCTTATCAACGTCTTGTAAATTAAACGGCTGGGGCTGTTGCGGCTGCAACTGTAGTCGGCTTCCTTGTGAAGCGTTTGAGGATTCAAAGTTGATGTTATCCATTAAAGACCAACGATAAACCCGGGTTGCCTCTTTTGTATCAGAAACATATGATCTTGCTGCACTTTCGATGATATACTGAACAGAATTGAAAAAAAAAACAAGATTTGACTAAACACAAAAATCGGAGGAATAACGATCGAAATGAAATCGTGTTTCAAAAAAAAAAAAACGATCGAAATGAAATCTATTGTGTTTTTTTTTCGTTTTCTGGAATCTCTTTGCATTCCTCCAAAGTCTTCAGGTGCAAGAGGGATTACTGGATTAGTATTGATATAGGCGATGCCTTTTCTTTTAATTATTCTAAAAATGGATAGGAGTGCGCATTTTTTAATTATCCAATGGCCATAATTGCAAAAGTCCAGAATTCTTATTTCAAAAACAGATATATTATAAGAAGTAATTGTAATTAACTCCCACTTGTTTAGACCTTGTCTTTATTCTTCTTCAATTGTAGAAACATTTAAAAAGAGTCTGTTCATAAAAATAGTAAGATCTTACGGAAATAGATTTTAGTATTATTAATTCGTTCTGAAACCCTAACTGATCTTGCTAAAAAGATGCTCACTTAGTGTTATATACATAAAAGAAATATATTCGACAAATTGATGTCTGCATTTATATGTATTTATCCGTTTTGTAGAAACATCGTCAAAGAGTTTGCAAACAAAAATAGTCGACGCACTCGATTATATTATTAATTCATTTTGAGCCCTAACTGACTGTTAAACCATGCATACACATACATTATGTGGAGGCCATTCTCTATGTTTCAGACTTGGATCCAACTTATAAAAGGTACGTTCCACAGATTTAATTTGAACTAGATAACTGATCCATGAGAAGTAAAAATTGCTTATGTAAAAAAATGATAAACCATTCCCCGGAGAGATAATGTGAAAGTCTCGGTTCTCCGAAGAAAGAATGTGAAAGTTTCGGTGACTATGTGCATGAAAATTTAGTATGGTGCGGATTCGAATTCGGATCTTATGGTGGAGATCTATAGAACGCCTTAACCACCTTAACAATAGACGAGTGGTTAAAAATTGCTTATGTATCAACACTATATTCATTTTGAAGAAAAATGTGACATTTTTTTTCTTTGACATGTAAAATTTTAATAATCAAAATCTTGATTTATGGAAAATTTTAAAATAAAGTTAATAATTACAATTTAAATTATGAGAAGACTCCTAAATAGAACGTAACTAATTTGATTATATATCAAATTTTGATTTGCTATATAGATACTTAAATAAATTAATGATGAAAATGTTAAATTATGGAAATATTTCTACAAAATATAACTAAATTTGGGTAAATACTATATATAAATTTATTAAAACGGAAATTAAACTAAAACATTGTTAAACTAAATAGGAAAACTAAATCAAATATATATATATATATATATATATATATTTCTAATTTTTAATTTTGAAAATTTTCAACCAAAAAAATAAAATATCTAAAATTTTGTAAATTTTATTTTTTCTTGCTACTTAAAACTTTTTTTTGAGTATGGCGCATCAATACACTTATTATAGTACTGATTCACAAGATATTTTTAAAAAAATCTGCATATGCATCTTTTTTTTTGAAATAAAAAGGGTTAAACCCGGGTAAATGATAACACAAGTCTAACCCCCGGGTGAAGGTACAACCTACGGATAGACTCTCTCCTAAGCATTCAAATAAATCGAAATCAATAATTCATATCTGTGTGGCCGGTGGGGTTTGAACCCGGATTCGCCTTTAACTCATATCTGCATATGCATCTTGATTTCTTACATCCACATGCATGATGCCTTTAACGCTGATTCTTTCCACGGAATGACTGTTCAGAAATCAAAGTGATTCAAACATCCATGTTCATTCGAAACAGCTTCAACCAAATAAAAAAAATAACGTAGATTTTTTTTTTCCAAATTCGCCAGAGACAAGACATAAAGACCAAAAACACCGACTCCGGCCATCATTGTGAAATTTGACGGTGGCCATCGTTTTCGTAGTTAATGTGGGTAATATGATAAGTAAGCTCAAATTATGAAACTACAAATCCAGAACACAGTTGAAGTGTATTTTTCGTTGTATAATTGGTAAAAAGGTTTATATAATACCTAGAGAGCATAAAAAAATTGGAATTTTAGTTTAATCGAAGTAGTCTCATATGTATTAGTGGATCTATAGTTGACAAATCTTTTGAGAGAGGTCTTGGTTTTAAACTTGGAATTAGTATTTAACACAACCACATTGATAGCTACATGAGATGTAACTATATACTTTATATAACTGAATGCCCAATCAAAATAAATCTGTGTTTGTCAAAATTAAAGGTTGATCGGGTTTGGGATACAGTTAAGACCATTGAATAAAAATTAATATTTTACTAGAAATTCTATATTGTTCTACCCAAGATATGGGAGAATATATCTACATGGGCATCTTTTCTTTATAATGCGACTATAACGACGATTCTCGCATACATTTTATTCTTTTATTTTGACGAGCATGAATTTGATTAATAGTCTAAAAGACGTATCGAATTATTCTGGATAGGATGGATAAAAATGGCTTTCTATCTCCAAAAAGTTTTGTTTGGCTACGCTGCGCCAATTAAGTCTTCTATAGTAAAAATTTCATTGAGAGATTCAAATTCCACTTCCAAAAGTTTGTTTAGAGGAAAACCACATTCGGCACCCAAACAACAAATATATTAATAATAAAACATAGGTAATACCACAAAGAAATGTAGGAGTATCGAATTCCATTCCATACTCTAGATTAATTCAAATCTTTTGTGTTGTTTTAAAACCAAGGTTAAACCAAGGTACCGATTATTTGTAATTTTTTTACCATCTTTCAACATGCATTCACTTTCTATTCACAGACAGATCTTCTTATATTATCAATTTTTCTAAAAGATATATAATCAATATTTGTTATTGTCGTTTTCCTATGAACTCATTTAAACTGGCGAAGGCGTTATCTGTGACAAAGATATATATGAATTGATCTGCACATGAAAACGTTCAAAGCCATACCCACGTTAACCAAGATTTGACATGAACTAAATCTTATACATACGTTATCACATTTTACGAGTGTGTACATAACGTCACCAGTTTATATGTTCGGTGATTAGTTTCCTTTGGATTTATACATGATTTTGCTGCCCATTCAATATATATATAATATATTTGATCATTTCAAAAGAACAAAAATATATCTAAGCAGCTATTTCTTTTTGTTATTGTGGTATTCATATATATATTTATACAATATATACATATATATGATCGGAATATATATATTTATTTTGTTTAACTTTGCGTATAGGATATTCATTTTCTTACTTTCGTACTAATACCAATATCCTTACTTGACTAGGAATTGTCTCAAAAAATATTTAACCCTAATTTCAACGTATAGCTTTTACACATAAATGTTGTATACTATTAAACAAAATCATATCACATTTTATCTCCTTAATGCTTGTATAAGCTAACGTTAAAAATGAAACAATAAAACCTTAAAAACTCTGCTTGCACAACTCAATCTTCGCAAAACACGCAAAACACAGTGACATACACTCAAATTGTAACTCTTTCATATATCATATAGTATGATGCCTCCTCTGAGATGGTTATTTATAATGATGGTCCCAAAAAGTTGAGATGTTTGGTATTGGAAAATAACAGAAAGGAGTCCATAATCAATGAATCAATTTTAAATGGAAAGCAACAGTGGAACAACTGTAAGATTCTCCCTACGTGTTAAAATAATACCCAATAGTAGTCTTACAAGTTGCAATTCCCACTTTTTATTTAAATACGTTTCTTGAGACTGGTTCTTGGTTTTTTATATTTTATTTCCTAATTGTTTGCAAATTGGACTTTATATTCGCCTCCGCCAGTCGCAGATGGACCCCTGACACGTGTTGACATAACAAATATTTGATACTTTTTAATTAAAATATTTTTTGTTTTAAAATGTTCGATGTCGAGGTAATTTATTTTCTAATTCCGTAAATATTATTCTTTGTTGACAATTGACAAAAAAAAAAGTTCTTTGTTGGCACAAAACTCTTTTTGTTATTTCTTTCTCTATGGTAGAGAAAAGTTTGAGTAGACTTTTTTTTCTGGTAAAAATTTAAAGATGAGTAGAGTAGACTTTGTAAAGGCCATATATCTGAAGAAATCTGACCTCAATTTAAAGTTCGACAATCAAATAAAATTTGAAGTTTCTAAGAAAAATATTTTAGTTATAAGAATCACGATATATTAAGAAATTAAATCGTTCAGAATTTCCACGTATGGATAAACTAATCGTAAATTAATCTAAAAATAAATAAAAAATTATCTCTGTTTGGGGTTAAAACCCTTGAAAACTATGTATCTTCTTCCTGTTACGTATTTTACAGTTGTGGAAAGAAACTAGTAGTATTTGTTATTCTTTTAATCCTGGTAAAATTGGAAATGATCGTTTAGTATTTAGGACTAATTATTGAAAATTAATTGAGAATAGACGAATTCAATTTAAAAAAAAAACTTTTAAGCAGGTTTACAATTTTTTAAAACATTACAAGTTCTACTATATGAGGGTACCAAAACCAATCCAACACTTGAAATTAATTCTTTTATGTATTTCTATATATTTAAAATCAACTTGAGATTAACGTAAAAGTTTTATTCCAAAAGAAAAAAAGTTTTATTCCAAAAGGAGTCTACGTTCAGTCTAAACAAGGCCTTTGTGAAGCTCAACGTATCCTTCATTTTGATGGGCTCAAAGGCATCAATTAAGCCCATACTACATAAAACCTTGATGATCATCGTGGACTGAGGTCAGAATTCATTGGATTCGTATTCTCTTTCTTCTATGACTACTTGAATAGTGACAATTCAAAAGTCAAGTCACCATAAACTTGCATATCGTAGATATCTTTTCCACTAGTGAACAAAAAAAAGATGTCTTTTCCATTAAAATGCATTTTTGATTCCACTATATATCTAGTCAAGTGAGAATGTGAGATGCTACCCCGCTTTATTTATCAGTCGATGCATGCATGGTGACTATAATGCATATCAAAGTTCGGGATAGTGTATGAAGTTAACAGACTGAGAATGAAACTTAAGATCAGTCGATAATCCTAATTTACCATCGTTGCTTAAGTACTTAAAATGATACGCCGCAAAACTATATATAGCTTTTGGGAGCACTTAGGTTTCTAATGCATATTTACAAATATTTAATGCTTGTTTTGTTGGTCTTTTACCACGTTAGCTTATAATTTAATTTACTTCTTTTCATGTTTTGATGTTTCATAACTCATAATCATCTTTCGGTAGCGTTTATAACTGTTTTGGTAATTGGATATTTATAGTGATAACCTTTTGTGTACAATTATTTACATGAACAACCAATAAGAAAAACCATGTACAAAAAAAAAAAACCATGTACAAATCTATAATATTTGACAAACGACGAACTCGGATCAAACACTTGTAAAAGAAAAAAGGAAAACTACATAACTAACTCTTTGCACTATTACGCAAAGCTTAACACGTGTCGACACTTGAGCTGCTCTACGACTCTACCGCTACGAGTACACGTGTTTGATAAAGAGGTGCAACGAAGCCTACCACCTCTTGTTACATGACACGTCTGGCTGACGTGTTGCCAAGAGCGTAATTAAATAATATTCACAGTTACCACGTGGCGAAGGCAGTGCCTATTTTTATGAGACATGCTCACAAGAGCAATGAACAACAAAACACGAAGATCATAAGCTACCTTCTTGTAACATTTTGATTTTCACCAAAAAAGAAAGATAAGAAAATGCAGTCGATGAAGGAAACAGCTTCCAACATTGCAGCTTCTGCAAAGTCTGGCATGGACAAGACCAAAGCTACCTTGGAAGAGAAGGTAGGTTTATTAATTGTGTTACGATCACTTTTAAGCAAAATAATTTATTTATAAATAATGGTGATATTGGATTTGTTTTCTCTTAAGGCGGAAAAGATGACGACACGAGACCCGGTTCAGAAACAGATGGCCACACAGAAGAAAGAAGCAAAGATCAATCAAGCTGAGATGCAGAAGAGAGAAGTGCGTGAGCACAACGCTGCCATGAAAGAAGCTGCTGGAGCTGGAACCGGAACCGGAACCGGTCTAGGTTTGGGGTCAGCCACTCACTCAACCACTGGACACGTCGGACATGGGACTGGGACCCACCATATGTCAGCTTTGCCTGGTCACGGTACGGGACAAGCAACCGGACACGTTGTGGAGGGAACGACCTTGACCGAACCGATCGGGACAAACACTGGAGCTGGTCGGACCACCGCTCATAACACCCACGTCGGTGGTGGGACCACTGGGTACGGAACCGGTGGAGGATACACTGGATGAGGCGATTTCTCATATGCTTTTGTGTGTTCATATTGCTTTTCGGGTCCTACCTTTGTTTTTTTTTTCCAGTAAGAGCAACCTTATCAATAGGTTCTCAAGAGCTTTTTATTATTGTTTTAATTTAATCCAAATAATTAATTAAATTTAATTGTCTAAACTCAAAAAAAAAAACTCAAAAAGGTTCCATTGTTTTAATTTAATCCAAATAATTAATTAAATTTAATTGCCGAAACTCAAAAAAGGTTCCATTCATAATGTGCCAAGTGTATAGAGGAGTACTAAAGAGATTCTAAAACGATCTGAGAAATCTCTCATACTTTTTTGATTTTTTTTTATTTTTAATCTGAGAAATCTCTCATACTCCTCTTTAAAGTTGTTCTGAGTATGGGTTTCTTTCTTGTTCTCCGGGTCCGATGACAGATTTAACGTTGTGTATTTCTTAATTATAGTTATGTTAATTCTCAGTAATTGGTGTGTTAATATTCGTATGCCAAAACTTGAAACTCGAAGTAAGGATTGAATGGATGTTTGCGGATAACCGGCGTAATGAATGTTCCGTGCTTTCTTTCCGGTTTACAAACCAAGAGGATCATCACCAACGTCCATCATTGAACATCACCTCGTAATTTTGAGGAACACATCATTGGGGAACGCTCATTTTGTGAAACCAAACATTCAACACTCTGAAATTTACAAAAAAGAGTTGTAACATCAATTTGATATCTATTTGAGACTTTGAAAACTTTAACTGATTTAAAAGAATTACCCACCGTTGATCCCAACCTTGCTAATGTGTAAAAACATATAGAAGTATATTAAAGATCAAACCATAAAATTAGTCGAGAAATATATAAGATATCACAGAGAAAAAAATCAGTATCTAAACTAGTTTCGATTCGAAGTAATCAACACAATGAAATTAAAAATATATAGTTTCTTCATTGATACTACAACTTTTTAAAGTAAATATTTACCTTTTTAGTAAAAATATTTACTTTTGTATATCTTGCTAGCTGTTGGTTCTAAGAGTATCTGTTATTCATCAGATTAGCATTTCAAAATCGTAAAAAAATATGTGTGTTGTAGACTGTTAGGAGGAACACGTTTTGAACTTCTGCTCTATAAACAAAACGACCAGTGTGAAACAGATATGACGTGAGATCCTTGGGAATACGTACAAAATCTGTGTCGACATATTTTGATTACTGATCCATTGCGTAAAATATCTCAAGTGAAAAGTGAAAACTATAGCAAAAAGGAAGAAAAAATTAAGAAATTGAAGTTAGGAGATTCAAGCAACCGATCTTTATCTAAATTTACCATCAGAATAAATCATGTATAAGGACATCTGATGGATCAAATACATTGGCTAGCAAGGCTCCAGTGGGCCACCACTAGGGTCGGCCATGGGGATTGAAACAATTACAGATTTAAAACTATACCCAAACGTAGAGCCATGAGATAAAATATAATGTAACTAATTGATCAATTTACCCCGACTCAATCTATGTCTAATTCACGTTTTATGGAGATCGTCAAAGTCAAACAAAATGATTCATTCCTTTAAAGGAAGAATGTTTAACATGGTCTATATAAATAATTTTATCAAAATAATCAATAATTTTATCTAAATAATTTTGGGCCATGTTAAAATCAAATGATTATCAGAGAGTTAAGGTACCAATAGAGTTTTTTTACTTGTTGATTATGTACTACTGATCCTACTCTCCTAGGTTAATATAAGGATCAATATTGTGTGAATCAGCTTGTAGTCGGATATCAATCACTATGAGTAATCATTATATCAACCCACACTTTAACCTCAAACTCTTCATTCATCATTTTTCCCCTTTCTTGCATTTAGTACTTAAACTCATGTATCTCTTTCTGATTATTTAGATAGTTCATGTTTAAATCAAATGATTATTGGAGCGCTAAGATACCAATAGATAGTTCATGTTAAAATCCAATACATGTAATCAGTTTGTATATATCTTAGCTGGTTGTATATTATTTCTCCTACTCTCCTAATATAAAGGATTAATATTATGAATCAGTTAGAAGTCACTAGTCAGATTTTAATCGCTATTGAGTAATGAAACTTAGATTTTAGTTTAATTGTAGAAGAAGTAAACTCTTTTTTCAACGTCGGAAATAGATAACTTCTCTAAACTTGTATACCCCGTCTTACCTTATTTTCTATCCATCTCATTTGTTCAACGTACACAAATAAATAATTTAGCTTAAAAAGATAAAAAAAGAAAAAAGGATAATTTAGCCTTTTTATGAAATATTTTACGGCAGAAACAAACTGTCAACAATTCACCTCTTACATTTATTTTACCTCTTAAAACTTTTCACTCTTCAGCTTTTTTACTTCTTTTTTTCTTCCAAAAGGTTCATTATATCAACCCACAGTTCGACCACAAATCTTCACTCTCATTTTCTTCAACACATTTTTTCCTCTCAAGCAAGAATAAATTATCTTTTTTTTTTCTTTGTCTGGTACTTGAACTCACGTATCTCTTTCTGATCATTTAGATAGGCCATGTTAAAAACCAAATGATTATTAGATAGCTAAGATACCAATAAAGTTTTTTGTCTTCTTGGTTGTATATTATCAACTCTACTCTTTCCTAATTTAATACTTTATCCGTTTCATAAAAAAAATTCACTTAAACATTTTTCATATATATTAAAAATTGATTAAAATTTACTTATGTTTTTATTAATATTGTCTATCTAATATAATATTTTAAATAAATAAATTTATTCATATACAATGCACTTTGCAATTAACATTTAACTGAAAGTAAGTGTAATATGTGACAAAATTTATTATACTATATACTAAATTATATTAATGCACTATTATATTATATATGATATAACATCTGTGACAAAATCTATTATACTATATATAATATCAAATACTTCTAGTGGTGTAATGTGACAGTTTCTAAGGGCACCGGGATTGAGAGTATCTCAATAGGTATCTTCCCACAAAAGATATATATAATATTGAAAAAGTTAAACAGAGACATTTATTTTGTCAGAATCGATTGGTCAGCAAGGTATTTTTAACCAAAGCATAAGAAACTTTTCTACACCCGTCTATCCATTAATGGTTAGTTGTTAAAAAGAAAATAAACTATTCATATTTCGTAAAGTTAATTTTAGAAAAATGGTTTCTCGTGCATAGAATCCTCACCAAGTGTGTTCTCATAAATAGTCATCCCGTTCTCTAATTTGAAGTACGGGATAGGAAAAGTTGAATGTCGAAGTTTCTAAGAGTTATTTTTACTCTCGGTTTGGTGAAATGGTAAGTAGACGGAGCTTAAGGCTCGGAGGTTGGGTTGGGCCTTGGCATTAACCGGAAATGCCGAATGGTACTTATGGATACCTTCGATCTAAACTCCAGCCAAGAAAAAAAATGTTTTTTTTTTTGGTTTCTCTTTGGAGCCTACTCTGGCGAATCGCATACCTAATATTGATATTGCTTTAGATTGAAACACAATTTTACAAAGAAAAAATTTCGTAGTGTTGCTTGTAGTACTTCGGATGTAATCAATTAGTACACGGTTGGGGATTTTTGTGTGTTCATTTTATACAATTATAGTAACATTTTTCGAATTCATTGAGAATCTCCAAGAATGTGGAGATGTTTGTATGGGTCTTTCAACAAAATGTCACTCGCTACTTTTTCATTAGATAAAGCTATTTGTACGAGTCTCGGACTGTGTACTTCAGATATTTCCAGCTTTCCTCAGATTTTAAGCATTCCTTATCTTAATTTCTACACAAACATAAAGACACTGTATCTACTTTTCCCAATCTCAAACCAAAGTCACATGTCCCTATCAACTCCTACATTAACAATTAGTTTAATAGGTAAGAAAAACGCCACGTGAAGAACAACTGCACCAGGTTGGATCCAATCGCACTGAACTCATAAAAAAGGAGCATTTGACCTAGTGTAACATTTTTTAAGAGCTTTCTTCTTAGTCAAAAAAGTCCAAACATCCCATGTGAGACGTCGTGACCAAACCCATTGTCTTCAGATCCTATATTTATTTTCCGAAATTGGACAAATCTTGCAAAGTAATTGTCGGAACTGTCGGTGGTCTACAATCTCTCACATCACTTACTACATCCATGGTTCCAAATCCAAATTCTTGCGTTTACACTTACACTTATAAAACTAGAACTTAATTTCAACATAAAAAGAACAACGTTTGACCACAACAAGATACATGTTTCCAAATGCAAATTCTTCCGTTTACATTTATCCTAGAACTAAACTTTATTTCAACAAAAAAAACAAAGAATAATGTTGAACCATGTAATAAAAAACTCGCAAACCAGGCTCTAGTTAGATCATCAAACACATGTAAACATCAATCACTGTAATCAATTCCATTATAAAATATTTCTTTGGAGCCAAGTATAGTAACCGTGGTAACAAAAGCATTTACAATAAATTGTAGCAAAGATATAAGAGAGTAAACCATGCTTTTCATCTTTTTTTACTCTACACATTCTATAACCAACTAAAAACAATCAAACCGAAGTAATCCAGAGATCAAACAAGTATTCGAGATGGAAAAAAAACCTTTTTAAGGTTTCCGTTGTGTTTGGCCAAGCTGATTGAGTTTGACCAGCAGCTCAGCGTAGAGGATCTCGTTCCAAGAGTCTGGAACACCAGGGAGGCACCAGTGGCTGCAGTCTTGATACAGCAACGGCGTTTTCTTCTCTTTATCCGATAAGCTCTGTTTCCGATACACCGAAGGGTGGCCATCCTTTCTGTAGTCCGTTAATCTGGTGATGTTTAGATACGTTACAGGCGTTCTCATACCCCTTAACACTTTCTCTAGCACCTTCATTTTATCCGGGTACGGTGTCAGGTACGTCTCGTTCCTGATCGGTTCCGTTTCGCTATCGCACGCTCCTCCCGAGTTCCATTGCCCACCGCTGAAATGCGAGGCCGAGTAGCCACGGAAGAAAACAAGGGACTTGTCAGGGTTCACATTCTTCTCAACCCATCGACCCCATGTGGTCAAAGCTTTACGGAAAGCTTCGAGTACCGCGAGTTCGTGATACACATTGCTCCCTTCTTGATAATAATCCTCCCTATTAAAACCAATAACAATCAGTTCTATACATTACCACAACAAAAAGACAGAGCAAGGGAGTTTTGTTTGTTTACCCTTTGGATGTTTTCTCGTGAGTCCACCAATGTCCGGTATTAAAGACAATAATATCAGCTCCTTTGTACTGCTCCGAAGACTTCCCAACCAGATCAAGACGTAGCGTCTCCTTCTTTGTTCCCTTCTTGTCAACAATCTCATTTTCTTGGACCAAAAACGGTGAAACAAAGAACTCCACCGTGCAATTATAATCCTATCAAATAAAATAAAAAAACAAAAAACTTAAAACAAGATTTAAAAAAAAATGAATTGATGTAAAGAGAAATCAAGAAAGCTATTTACCTGGAAGACGAAGGAGTACTCAGCCTCCCCACGAAAATGATGTCTACCACTAGCTTCATAGACGTTACTCTCATCTTTAGCTGATCCTTTAAGCATACAAACCAGAGACTCCCACATGTTCCTATTCAGAGAATCACCCACGAAAACTAGCCTTCTTCCTCTAAGCATCTCCAGCATAATACCTCCATTTAACCTTCAATTTTCATTAATATATACTAGTCAATTATTAAAAATAAATGTAAAATTAAAACAAGTTCAACTAGCGTTACCTCGGTAAACTACATTTCTTAGGTTTCCACTTGAGTTTCTGAAAGTCTTTGTCGGGTCTTCCGTTTGAGATACAGTTGAACTGTTCGTCGATGATCTTACACGAACCGGGTTTGTAAAGTGGATACGTGTCGTCCATGATCCATTCGCCGTCGAAGAACTCGCAGCCCTTGAGAGACTCGCTCCACTTCTCGATCTCTTGTTCCAATAAAGAAACAGAACCGGTTTGCTTCCCCGGTTTAGAAGGAGTCGATGAGGTGGAATTGGATGTCGGATCCACCACCGACACCGGTGATTTCGACGGCGACGGAGCTTCATCGGCGGTAGGCAACTGATTAGTCGATTTTGTCGGAAGCAGAGGCTGCGACGTGTTGGTTTTCGCAACCGGTTCGGTCCGGTTTACGACCGGAGATTCAAAGGTCGTGTTTTTATCAACTGGTGTTTGGTTTCCCGGCGGCGGTGCTTGCGAAGTAGTGTTTTTAACGACAGAACTCGAGCTTGGGGAAGGAGAAGTGGAGTTAACGGAGACGGGGACGGTGGTGTTAGACGCGGCGGCGTCGCTAGATCTATTGGTGGGGTTCGTTGAAGTGACATTGGGGATGATGTAGGAGAAGATCGAGGAGACTGAAGCGGTGGTGGTGTTGGAGGAGAAGGAGGAGGAAGAGAAGATGTTGGAGAACCAAGGAGAGCTTGAGTTCGGAGAAGGACTGAACGCGAAGAAGAGAGTGAAAGAGACGAAGGTGATCACGAAGGCGTAAGCGAATGTCGATGTTTTTTTCGGTTTCACGGCGGAGATGAAGCTTCTTATCTCTGCTGCGGCGGCGGCGGTTGTTGTTGTTGTTCCGCCGTGAATCGGCATATATTTGACGGCGTCCGACGCCATGTAGTGTGCGTGGATGAGTGTTTTAGTGGTTGAGAGAGAGAGAAAGAGTGCTTTTGTTTAGGGTTAGAGAGAGAAAGAAGTAAGTAGAGATGAAGATGACTTTTAGGGTCGCATATGTCTGAACGACACCGTTAAAGAGGATGACTTAAAGTGGAGAGTTATTTCTGTAGAATACCCCTCGACTTTGAAGTTAATTACGGGAATGACACTATCAAAGTGCGTGTCGGTGGTACAAGATTCGACTTTTTATTTTTTTTTCTTTTATTCCTGCATCTACGGTCAACAGGTTAAAGAGGAGAAAGAGATTAATGTGAATGGTTGGGAAGCTTCTTTTTACACACATGTTTCAACTGTGTAATTAATTACTGCAGAGTTGTCTTATTTGTACTACTCCTGATTTAATGTAGTAATTAATTACTGCAGAGCTGCCATTTTTTTTTGAACTATGCCTGCTTATCCTTTGTCATTTTTTGGTTTCCCAACTCATCCATCTTCTGGATAAGCTCTATCTGGTCACCTCTTTTCCCAAACCTTTGAAAACAAAGATATCTTAAACTTTGACATGAAAACTTCAAGATATCTCATCATGTTATTAAAAGAAAATGGCAGCTCTTGCATCAAACTCTCAAATGCTAAAGAGACAAAGAACAATTCTGGAGGAAAGAGAGGAGTTTGAATACGTAGAAGAAGTGTTGGGTTTTGTTGTTTACAATTACGAAAAGGCCTAAGAGGAAATTATTATCAGCCAATTATGTCCAACGGTTAAGATTAGGATGGGCTTGGGTGTAAGCCTGCAAGGCCCACTCGTCAGAAAATGTTTATTTAATGGAAATGACGGTTGTGCCCTAAACTAGGGTAATGGAGACGATATAAAACTTCATTCCGAACCGCATAATCCATAGAACTGATAAAAAATGTCGCCGCTTAAGGATATCCTAGCAAGGGAAGCCGAGAGGGAAGCCGAGAGGGAAGCCGAGAGGGAAGCCGAGAGGGAAGCCGATCTTCTCAGTTCGCCTCCGGCGGACAGTTCCAAGAGGATGAGAATCATTGTAAGCAATCTTCTTCTTCTCTGATCGTTATGCTCATATTTGCTATTGGTGAACGGTTTCTGATTTGATCTTCTTGTACCTTTAGGGGCTGGAATGGGACGACCCTCGTACTCTTGTATACAAATTCAAAACCCGGTAAAAATTGATTGCTTTGTGTGTGTTGTAGATTTATGTCTGTCTGTCTGGAACGTTGACTGTTTTTTGTTTGTGCGTTTGAAATTTGATCCCTTTGTTTTGTTTTGAGTCTGTAAGATATATATGTTAATTCTTTAATCCAATTATTACAGTAACATTGATTGTACTTGTTCTTGTCCCGATTATTTCAGTGAGGTTGGGAGGGTTTTCGTTGAGGGGTATGACACCAAGCTTCCACATGATGATGTCGATGGAGCGTTGAGAAATCACTTCTCATCATGTGGAAGGATCACTGATATTCTTATCCGCGAAACAGATGAAGGACTATTAAGGTTTGTTGTTAACTTCATGTTTTCACAGCTCTACTCAGTAAGCGCTATCACTAACTTTTTTATTTTTTTTTCGCAGCCGTGCAATCATTTTTTTCCTGGCAGAAGGCGCAGTAGACAAGGCGTTGCAACTTAGTGGAAGTGACGTTGGAGGATGGAAGGCCATTGTTACGCCCTATCCTTTTCCGAAATATCAAGGCCGGTATGTACATTTTCTTGAAATTTTTACTATGTTTGAATATTTTTTTTAATATTGTTGTTAAATAACATAGATCATCGCGTACCATTGCAGTTCCATTACCGTAAATGTTACTGGGTATGACATCTCGCGTAGTGAGATTGATTTCAAGAGTGCAATTCGTCAACATTTCTCTTCATGTGGAGAGATAAGCCACTTCAAAATTTCCAAGAAGGTTGCTTCAGCTGAATTTGATGTTGATGGAGAAGATGCGCAAGACAAGGTGATGGAACTTGATGAAAGCATCATGTGTGGAAGCAAAATACATGTTGATGTTATTTGTGGGGCAATAACCACTGTTCACACCAGGCGTCATCTTTCCCGCAAGATGATCTAAGGTGCTTTGGAGGAGCCTTTCTATCTATATGCTGTTTTCTTAACAAGTTTAGGAGCTTTCGACACTTTTTAACTAATGCACACGAAACATGGAAGATATGATTCCAGATAAGTATGTTTAAAACAAGAAGACCCAAGTAAACGAGTTTTTCTTTTCTAACGCTCAAGACTTAATAACTTAGATGCACATATTCAGGAAGAAACGGCTTAATATTTAACAATATATAAAGTTACAGAACCTTCTATTCTTCTTTGGTACATCAGAGACACTTGGTGGTTTATAACCACACGAACAACCCAAGCAAAAAGAGTACAAAAAAAAGTTAGCCCAAATAGCACATAAATTCATAAAGTGACTCTAGACGTAAATTTCTCTTAGATTTGTCTTTACTTTAAAGTAATTCCAATCCAATTGTTAGTAGTTATAGCAGACGAAACTTGCGATCTTTATAACATATTATCATTTCTCCTACCTTCTTTCTCTTCTCCATTACTTAGCTATACATATACTTTATTTGGACCCGCGCTTTTTATAAACTAAATTTTATATAAATTAGTTATTAGTATTTTGTATTGCTGTAAATTATTATGATACTAAGTCTTATTGTTATGTCAAAGAATGATTCTTAAAAAAAATATAATCTATGAGTTAATTTAATTTAATTTTTGTATGTATACTATTATATAACTCTCTTTTAGATTTTAACTATTTTACACCGACAAAAAAAAACTTAAATCGACCCAAAATGCATGTTGGGATCCAGGTTGGTATATTAGATATTTTCTTGAATCTACTGGTCTCTGTTCGAGTCCGGATCTTATCCGAGATCCAATCGGGTACCTAAAATACCCAAAAAGTTTTATGTATATTATGTATATTTGAGTATTTATAATATATCTGTGGTATTACATACACATTTTAAGTTTTGGGATCAGAGTTTTGGTTATCATTTCGAGTTTCGGGTTCAATTTCAAAATATATATATCTATTTATATAAAGTTCACTTTCCTCCCTCCTGAGCTATGACAACTCAGCATCCACGTCATAAACTCGCGTTCTCCCGTGCTGACACGTGTCCCGCTAGCCAAAACTCCGTGTTTCATTTATTCCGATTTATATTTCGTTTGGGTTTTAGATTGCACACAAACTTTTAAATGAATCTTTGTAAAGTCCACCTGAAAAATAAGCAACTCTGACTTAAAACGCGTCGTTTTCTATTTTTTCATAGCCAACTTCGGATTCTCCATAGCCTCCGTCAATTCTTAACGCCACCAGATTTCTTTACCTATTCACGTCACCGGCATTATTAATATTCAGGCGGTACAAAATCTCAATGAAACCAAACGACGCATTAACCAATCCTCTCCACTCCTACCACAATTTTTCCTTGAATGCATCGCCTATTAATTATTTTTCTGAATCCTCCACTATAAAAAGGTATGTTCTATACCCTCAAATCCATCAATTAAAGCTTCTCAATCTTAAGCTCTCCAAAAAATCCGGTGAGTTTAACGTGATGGTGTCGACTACTTGCTTTGTGTTGTTTCCAATTTGGGACCTGATAAGCAATCGTAATGAAAAGCCAGAGCTACGCCCATGACCTCTCCGCTCATCACAGCGACGTCCGTCCGTCAATTCGGCGCGGTGTTGTAGTGATTACTCTTTGTGAGCAGTACAGAACAGATTTGGTTTAGAATCAGAGGGACCCGACCCGTGTGAAGAGAAGCAGTGGTCTGAGAATCGTGTGGCGTTACATGAGAGGTGGATCTGAGCGACTAGAGGAGGTGAAGGAGTCTCCAGATGGGGTGTGGTGTGTTGTGACGGTTGTGGGAGGATTTGGATGCGGTGGTTATGAGTAGGAGTACAATGAAAGATACATCAATGATGATGACGATGAATTCACAAGGAGAAATATTTTTCCGTTGAGGTTTCAAAAAGGTTTGTAACAACACCATTTCTTATATGCGTAACATACGGAGCAGAGAAGTGAAGGAAGGACAAGAAAGAAGGAGGAGGAGAGAAAATACGGGAAGGAGAGGAAGATGATGATGACGGTGGCGGCGTTAATTCCGAAGGAAAATGAAATTATAAACAATTAGGTTTGTAAGCACACATGTAAATATGTCACACGCTTACAAAAAATAAAGAAACGCTTTGGTTCAAAATTTTACTAATTCATTAACTCAACCAATTGGTTAAGCAAGCCAGATCATTTCAGTTTCTTTAGGAAACATAGAATCCTTCGGTTGAAAAGTTACTTGATTCATTGACTAAACTAATTAATTAAGCAAATCGGGTTAAATAAACTTTCGTATTATAATATACCTTAACATTGTAAAAGATGTTTTTATTATGATACATCACATTAATTTATTATTATTTAATATTTTAAATTTAAAATTGCTTATTAAATAGTTCAAATGATATATTTTAATATTTTCAACTGAAAATTTCTTAATAAAGTTAATAAATTTATTTTTTTTATATTTTTAAACAAGAATTTATTTTATAAGTAGATATAAATTCAGTTACGAATATCTTCATTGTTCACATCTACACGAATGCTGAGCAATTATAATATGAGCTTAAATAATTTAATATGTACATATATATTTATTTATTTAACATTTATAAATATATAATAAAATGAAATAATTTATGCCTATAATATAATTATTGTAAGTATTATATTTTATATGTTAGTCGGACATATTTGGTTTTAAAAGTTCTATTCAATTTTTTTTTGCCAAAAAATATTTCTAATCAATAATTTTAATAACATAGTTAACTTTGTTTTCATATATAATAATACATATAAAATTCTAACAAACATATATATATATATAATATGGATGTATAAATAGTAACAATAGTTTCATATAATCTATTTATTTATCTTAAAGTATTTTAAGTTATTGAATAATTTATTTCTTTATGTTATGAAAATTCTTAGTTTTAAGAAAAATGGATAAACAAGAAAAAAATTGTTTCTTGAAATAATATATAAATAAGAGAGAAGTAGCTTTACACTCTCCTTATTCCAATCCACCGTTGTTTAAAAAAAATCTATGTATATTACTGTATATAATTTATATAATAACTAGATAAGTATATAATTTCTTATAAATATTAAAATTGTTGTAAATTTTAATGAATCTTAATACTACTTTTAGTTAAAAATAAATAAACATTTTATAAAATTATAATATTAATTTATTTACTCGTCTGCCCGCCCGTAGGGCGGGTTTACCCTAGTATATATATATATGTGGGTATCTTTCAGCTTTCCATGTTAGATTTTAAATAAAATTTTAAAATTTTTGAATATTTTTTAAATACTTGTTTGGATTTTTTTTTGTGTTTTAGTGTTTCATAATATTTTTTTGAGGTTTTAGGATTTTTCCAATATTTTGAGTCCTAAATACCTGAACTTATCCTCTTATTTTATATGTATTTTAATTATGGATTTGAATCCACCGGACTTAAAAAGAATCAACTCAAACCTAAACATAAAATATATGCAAATGGACCAATAAATAATCACCTTGTTATACTATATGTAAATGGACCATTAAATATTAAAAATAACTTATAGTCAAACATTAGTTATAATAAACTAATTAACTCACGTTTAAATATATATATATATATTATAATTGATAAATATTTAGTACCCTAATTTTTTTTAAATATCATTTTTTTGCAAACAAAAAATATCTTTTAAACCTTATATAGATATAAGTGATTAAGTTAAACTATTAACTAAGTTAAATTAAATGAAATAGTATATAAATCAGCATAATATCGTGACGTTATTACGGTTGGTTTTAATGCACTTGAAATTCTCGTTTACATATAAATATATATAACTGATAAGCTTTTTAGTATCTATAATACAATATAAATTTGTAACTCAGTGCTAATCATGGGAATTTAGGGAAATATTAGATAAATTAGCATCATATCTAACGCAGTTATATGGTTTGGTTATAATAGGTTTGGTTATAATATATTGAGTTAAGGATTTGCTATAAGGTTTGGTTTTGAATAATTATACAAATGTGAGTAAGATGATATAGAAAATAATGTATACAAATGCTTTTTTAAATGAAACATGATAATGATGCATCTCTCTAAAAAAGTCGATGCTTTAGCGGAAGCTGATTATATATATGAAATTCAATTGATCTCGTTTGATCAAATTTCGACATGTAAAGGTAGGCTATTAATGGTGATGGTTCTATAGTTTCTTCCTCAGTGCAGATCTGAACTTCAAGACATCCAAATCAGTATCTACTGAAGTTTATAATAGTTTGAGGTTATGATATCTCAGTTTATTAGTTTATTACTCCCTCTATTTCATAATACTTGATGTTATGTTTCAATGCACAAAAATTAAAAAATTGCACTTTTCTAAAAATGTATTTCATATATATAATTTTTAAGTCAGTTGACCAATTATAAAAAGATGGATTAATCTAATTGGTTGAACAATTTTCAATAAAGTTAAAGTAACTTTAAAATCTCAAAACTTCATATAAATTGAAACAAAATAATCCTTCTAAAACATCATCTATATTGAAACGGAGAGAATATATGATAGTAATTAGTAAGTTTGATATCAAATGTTTATAAAAAAATATTCATGTCGAGGTATACCAAAGAAACAATATTTACATCAAATGTATGTATAGTCAAGTGGTTTGTTGAACCATTGGTACTTTTTTTGTAAGATTAGATAATATATGGTTAACTCATCATGGGAGGAAAGGAATAGAAGCAGGGGTATATATGATGTAATATTATTAACCGACATTTTATTACAAACATATTAAGTAAGACCAAAAAAAAAGTTAAATTTAATGAAAGGGTCCAAACAATTATACTAAGTAGAATTTTTAGGAATTTTTTTCTTTTTAACAGTATAGATGAAGAAATTATGTAGGCTATTAGTCAATTATCTCAACGGTTAAGATTAGGATAAACCTGTGCAAGGCGGCCCACTCGTCAGAAAATATTTATTTAATTGAAATGACCATTCTACCCCTAAACTAGAGTAATGGAGACGATATAAAAGCTCATTCCGAACCTCGTAATCCCTAGAACTGATAAAAATATCGGACCACCGCTTATGGATACCCTACCAAGCAAAGCCGATCTTCTCAGTTCGCCTCCGGCGGACAGATCCAGGATGAGGATCATTGTAAGTAATCTTCTTCTTCTCTGATCGTTATGCTCATATTTGCTATCGGTGAACGGTTTCTGATTTGATCTTCTTGTACCTTAGGGGCTGGCATTGGACGACCCTCGTACTCTTCGACTCAAATTCAAAACCCGGTAAAAATTGATTTGCTTTTTTTTTTTTTGGTATTTTTCTTGTCACACTGATTGCTTTTGTAAGTTTGATTGCTTTGTGTGTGTTTTAGATTTATGTCTGTCTGGAACATTGACTGTTTTGTTTGTGGGTTTGAAATTTGATCCCTTTGTTTTGTTTTGAGTCTGTAAGATATGTTTTGTTTTTAATCCAATTACTACAGTAACATTTAATTTGTGCTGTTCTTGACCCGATTTATTTTGCAGTAACGTTGGGAGGGTTTTCGTTGCGGGGTATGACACCAGTCTTCCACATGATGATGTCGAAGGAGCGTTGAAAAAACTCTTGTCATCATGTGGACAGGTCACTGATATTTTTATCCGCGAAACAGATGAAGGACTCGCAAGGTTTGTTGTTAACTTCAGCTCTGTCTCCGTAAGTAAGCTCTATAACTAACTTTTTTTTTTTTTTCGCAGGCGTGCTATTGTTTACATCTTGGGAGAAGGTGCAGCAGACAAGGCGTTGCTACTTAGTGGAATTGACGTTGGAGGATGGAAGGCCATTGTTACGCCTTATCGTTTTCCGGAATCTACAGGCCGGTACGTAAATATGTTTGAATTTTTTTTTTTTAATATCATCATCATCTCGTGCCATTGCTGCTGTTAATATCTTCATCTCGTGCCATTGCAGTCGTATTACCGTTAATGTTACTGGATATGACGACTCGCTTAGTGAGATTGAGAGTGCAATGCGTCAACATTTCTCTTCATGCGGAGAGATAAGTAACTTCGAATTTTCTCGGGTTCAGTTTATTTTATTGTTGAGGGAGAAGATGCCCAAGACAAGGTGACGGATCTTGATGGAAGTGAAATGGGTGGACGCACATTACATGTTATGGTTGTTTGTGGGGCAATAACCACTGTTCACACCAAGCGTTATTCTGCCAAGATGTTCTAAGGTGCAATGGAGGAGCCTTTCTATCTTATTACTTTCTATCTGGATATGTTGTAGCGTGAGTCGTTGGATGTTTAATAATATCTTTCTATGGGAACAACGTTTTTTCATTAGAAAAAGTCGAAACATGTTTTGTTTTTCTTGTTAGTAAAACATTTCTGAAGCATTTTTCTGAATATTGTAGAATCATACTCTTACTCCGGTACTAACCAAAACAGACCAGACTCCGAGGTTCCCTACAATATTAACTTGTAAAAAGACAAGAAAACAACAATTTTAAACTTTCGTATTCCCACAAGGTAATCTTGGAGTGTGTCCTGACATCAGAGAACAGTTCCTTAAATGAAATTAAAGTCCTAATCACCTTCAATTCATCGATATATATATATATATATAATATATATATATTCCTAATCACAGGATGCGCAGCCCAAGTACTTCTCCAAAGCCATCTCATCATTTGGCTGACTCTTATCAGAACTACCTCTATAAGACTCAGCTAATCTATCTGCCACTGTAACACAAAATGCAGCAGAAGGAAAATCAGCATTAGACGTCTACTTGGCTGAACCGCCCAATTAATCCAGTACTTGACCACGGCGTTGATCTTCGCCTCGGGGCTGGAGCCAAGACCGAAGACTCCTCCAAGCTGGCTGCGAGGAAGTACGCTCGGATAATTCAGAAACTTGGATTCCAAGCAAAGTTCAAAGATTTCAAGATTCAGAACATCGTGGCTTCTTGTGATGTGAAATTCCCAATAAGGCTTGAAGGTCTTGCCTGCTATCACCACGCTTTTGCATGTTACGAGCCGGAGATATTTCCAGGACTCATTTATAGGATCAAAGAGAAGAAAGAGACGAAAGGAGCGGGTGTTGTGCTACTAATCTTTGTGTCTGGGAAGATCGTTATCACAGGATCCAAGAAGAGAGAAGAGACCTACAAAGCCTTTGAGAATATATACCCGGTCCTCACACAATTCCAGAAGAAGTTCAGGAGATAGGCCAAGCTCGATTATCTTGGAGTTGTGTGGTCTTTTAGCCCCTTGGATTGCTAAGCTTGCTTCGATTTTTTTTGTTCTTTTAAAGAATTTTGATTTTTGATGTTTGGAATATGAGAAAGATCAGTATATTCATATTACAGATAATATATTTGAAAGTCTTGTAATCCATCTAAGGCATACTACAGATAAATCATGTAACAAACACGTTGCTCGACTGTATGCATCGGTAGCAACGTGGTTTCGTGTTCTAACACATACATAATATGAGAAAACTCCTATTTCTTAAGTATGTAACGTTTGGTATCAACAGTATGTAATAGAATTACGTGATTTTTAGATATTTTACACGAGATGTAGTCTTTTTGAATGATTCCCAAGTTTGCAAAAATCTATTATTTGTATATTATTTTCATCCTCAACAACTCACCTTTGAAATCATCTCAGAAGATAAAGCAGGTGGTTGTAGTATGTCAAGATAGTTAGCAGACAGAGCACCTGACCATAAACGTTTTGACCATAAGCGTTTTGATATTAAAATCACCCTTATACAATTTTCTATACTAATTCTTGTGACGTTTTTTTTTATTTTACAATTTTTGCCTCTCATCTAATAACTCTGGAAACGTATTTGGACCGCCTTCGTGGTGAAAATCCATCTTCATCTCCTTAGGAGGAATAAAACAATCTATGGAGAGGCCAGGCACGTCGAATGCAACATCATCTATGGTCCATCTCTCCTCCATGCGAGTCACAGAGATTCCTCCCTTGAGATTCTCTCCAAATCTTGATATCAACACATCCGTTCTACCTGAGTGTGCAATCACCACTTCACTACCTTCGATCGCTCGGTAATCCTCCATCCATGACGACATTGAGGTCTCCCAGTATGTCGGTAGACTTCCTGGTGTCTGAATCCTACACAACAAAATCAAATCTTGTTTATCTATAATATACTAGTCATCTAGTGGTTTTGCATGAATGGCTTTGAAGTACCTAGTTAAGGAAGAATCTTCGAGGCAAAGTAGAAGGCCGCTTTTCTGGCTGAAGTAACCGAAGGCGACATGTTTGATCATCTCGGCTGTAGAGTCGCTGCGTCGTGTTAAATCAGTTTGGTCGGTTGACAACTTGAGAACGAAGCAATCCTTTCCGTTGATTTCTTTCTCTCCAACAAATTGTGCCGATGAAAATACTGATGATATTGTTAGAGGATCCAACCCCTGATGGTGTATTCAGATAGACAATCTCCATTATAGGAATACAGTATCATCTTCAAGAATCCACATAATATCTCTATATTTTTTATTTTTTTTTTGGAACAAAGTATCTCTATATTCTTAGTGGTAAATATTCATGTTAGTTTGATTATTTCTTTCAAAACCAGATTTATAATGATGTTGTCCTTACAAACCGAACTGGACCACAACCAAACAACAAAACAGAAAACTACAAAATAGAGGGACAATACACATGAATGAGAGCAAACATAAACCCTCTTTATTTTTAGTGTCGATATTATTATAAAAACCAATAGAGATGTTTAGTTTTCAATTATGATGCAAAGAATTATTGTTAACAGTGATGTATGTACCATAAACAGGGGACCACTAACACATAATGTTTTGTCCCTAAAATCTGATAATTGTATAAAGTTTGGATTAACTATATATAAACTTTGAATCTCTCTCCCAAGTTCCGACCTTTCATTCCATTTTTTAAGCGCATGATAAAGTCAATTAGTAGCACGTGATTAAGGCAAACATATTCATCTCAATAGAAAGCTAAGAAAGCATCTCCCAAAGTAGAATGTCAGATCCAACACACACTTCTTCTTTTTTGCATAAAGCAAATTAAATCAATATACAACTACGTTTTTCAGCTTTCACTAGATGTATTTGTTATACTTCAAATCTTGGAAAATTTTATTAACTATATGAAGATTAGTTGCATAATCTCTAGTCAGATCATAATTAATTAAAGAATTAACAAAGCTTATTCTGGTATTTATAATTACACTAACATAAGTTAATTCTTCAAATGTTTATGAAACTGTGTATTTCTCTCTAGTCTCACAAAACATATAAGTTTATGAAAAATATTTTATGAATATATTAAATAAATAAAATATTGATAAAAATAAAAATTAATGAAAATATATACTTTTTGATAAGGACGAAAATATATACTTACTTGTAGAGTACGTCGTAAAGGCCGTATAGCGCCTTTAGCAGCATGATCACCGAGCCAGGGTGTATAACGCCAAGCAATTTCTCCATCACTTCCGGCTGAAATCTTGTGACCGCCACCAACCAGCTCGATGAGCCACTTTTCCGGTAGCATTTGCCACATGACGAAGCATCCCTTATGAGACACAGGCGAAGCATTAACTGTGGCTGAGCCACTGAGGTCATTCATCATAGTCATCGTAATTTTTCCAGTTACGAAAGTGTTTTTGATTCCTCTCTCGAGTTTCTTGCATCCCGTTGCTGCGGCGAAATGCTGTATTATGTACTGTGCTGACGATGATACCTATAGTGATCATAATAACTATATGGATTAGTATGATTTCATGCATATCTTAGCATGGATCTGACCCATTTGTTTTCTCTATCAATATGTTGGAGACCATATTATAATCTATTAAACTACGAAAAGGGTAATATTTTTTTTTCTAAAACAGTAGTGATTTGAATCATAAACAATTGAAACTATGATATGTACTCTCAATCAAATTTGGGTCTAATAAATTTTAATATGCAATTAGCAGTTTATTTTTTTCTCTTTCTAGTACAAATCATGTAATTTTACTGAATATACAAAATAGTAATAAGAATTATCATTCAGATCTGAAAACCATAAGTTTATTGTAATGGAATAATTGTGTCTCCTGTAATTATGTATGGATCTCGTGATCGAGTCTTGCATTGACTAATTCTTATTCTTGGTATGTGACACTGACCTGTGACCTTATTGTCCACAGATTCTAGCATATCTCACACATGTAATCATGTATCGTGAAAAATCTATAGAATAAACAGTGGAGTCATGGAGACTCGCTTTTCACAGGAACCCACCTAGAAATATATATTCTTAGTAATTTACCAAAGAGGACACTGAAAAATCAAACACAAGACTTCTATATACTTTAAAATAAATTTAATTAACCCAGTAAATCTTATATTATATCATTTATTCTGTTATGTAAAAGGTGGAAATGAAAAATATGGCAAGATCATCTGAATTATTAACAAATACCTGCAAATATCCTTTTGAATATAAATTTTTGCATATGTCATGATTTCAAAATTCGAAAAGAAAGAGAAGAGAAACTAACGTTACTTCAACTGAGAAATATACCAAAAACCATTTATAGGTGTAACTGTCGTCAAGTAATGGATGCAAACTTGTCAAATTAATAGTTCTCACCAGATTAAAAGCAAGTCTATCTATTTAATACCAAAGATACTTTAGATACAATGAGAAAATATATACAAAAGCCTCATAAACTGATCCTATTTAATGTCACCACCAAAATATGTTTTTAGTTAGTTGAAATAGTTTTCAATAAAAGTACATACAGTATGAAGATATCACATACATACGCCGTATAATAGTTACCTGCTGGAGAGACATTTTGGAGAGAGAAGGGACAGGGAAGAGAGGGCATCCAAGAACACTGAGAAGAACCTTTGCATCTGGTTTTTTGTGAATGATCATAGACTGCAGTTGTGTCTTTATCCATTTCTTCCATGATTTCGTTCTCATTGATCTTCCTCCTCTTTCTTGTTCTTGTTCTTCTTGATCCATCGGTTCTTCCATCAATGGAGCTAATCTCTGCATTTTCTCTCTTTTGTTTTTTTTGTTCCTTTTTGGTTCTTCCTTCCTCTCTCTGTGCTCAAGCAGCTTATAGACTTAGTGCGTCTGGTTCACCTTTCTTTTTCATTGTTTGTTAATTATTGTTATTTCTTTCTCTCTCTTTATAGAAAAGTTATATTGGCATAAGTCGTCACCACCTTTCCTTCTTCCTATAACTTCTTTCGAGTTTTACTTTTAATTGTTCTGAGTACTACTCTGCTGTTATTATTTTTTTTTGTAACTCTGCTGTTATTATTTATTTTTCTTCTTTTCTTAGGATATTTGAGTATGGTTTTCCAACCCCACATGGAAGACTCAAAAAAGCTGAAGCTCAAAAGTCTAATTACCACTGTTATATCCTTAATGTTAGACATCAAGATTTAAGTTAACGTAGGATCCACATTAACTTGTAAGAAAGTCTCACATGAAATCAACTGGAATTTCCAACTAGTCAATAAGTCTTGGATAAAGAAGTTTATAACTATTCATGATGCACTTGGCTGCTTAGTTAAATTCATCAATATCTCAAGTTCCAAATTTTACTAAGCTTTCTTTTTACTGGACACCAAGTCAACCAAGAAAATTATTAGGAACTAAATTCTTCATAAAAAGGACTATCAATATTTTAATATTGTTTTACTCTACTTTAAAGAACTTGAAGTTCTTACTACGTACACAATCTACTTCAGCTAGTGTAACTGATCATTGATCAATGCAACAAGTGATCCAAGATATGAAGATTATAAAAATCAATTTAATAACTTTTCTTCACTGATAAAGTTGAACCCCTGATTTATCAAAATTATGTTGAAATTCAAAGTTTGGTCAGGTGAAGATGAAAGTAAAAGGGAAGCAAGGATAGGTGACTTGTCCACGTCGATTTATCCGGTAAGTCTAATATTTTCGTCCATTGAGATGATTTAGTTCCCAGCTTAGAATCTTCTTTTAATATATTGTTCGGGGGTCATCTCAAAAATGAGACATAGAAGCAGATAACTTGGAAAAATCAGGTGATTGATGATGACGCAAGGTTAACCTAATCTTATCTCCAAGTTTGATGTTATATGTAGAGAAGATAGGAGAACAGACTTTTAATATAAAAAGGAAGCAGATAACCCATAAATTAAATTAAATTAAATTGCAAATGAGACTTAAGCAATTCCTAATACAGTTCTAGAGGAAGATGATTTCAATTTTCTGATCTCTCAAATAAAAGCCTCATACCAAACCTTTTATAAATATATCATTATTGTACTTCATGTCTTCAAAAGCCATTGCATTTTCAAAGAAAGTTTTAACAAGTATACATATATATATTAACAAGAGGAAAGTTCTAACAAAGTACAAAAACTTTATAAATCAGCAGTGCATGACAGAAAAAATCTCATAGTCAAAGTTTCTTTTTTTTTTTTTTTGGCATCGATCAAAGTTTCATAATACAACCTTTGTAATTGCCCATGGTCTTTGATACTTGGGCTTCTCTGCCTGGGTGATGAAAGACCAGTACTGTTAGACATGCTCTTAGACTGGCATTATTCTCTAAAAACCCAGTTTTATCAAAGCCCAATTTCGAGAAGAGATTAGAATTGAAAATTTGATATGGGTAAAAGGAAAATTGACAAACGATATCAGTCTAATTCTGCTATTGATTTTTTAAAAAATCAAATGGTCAATATATTTCCTAATTTTACCGTTTTCTATAAAAAATATCAAAATGTAAATAGTTGTGTCTTGTGGTATTTCACAGCTCTATTATCCCAGTTAGTTTATTTAGGTTATATAAAAAAACATATTAAATCGACATAAATATTTTTAGGAAAATTTTGAGCAAAGAGACAAAGGAAAAGATTAACCTTTATTAAAAGCAAAATATAAAGACCAAAATAGGAGATTAACCTTCGAAGCAGCCACGTCGAGCATCTTGTATGACAGCAGCAGCGTCCTAAGTCGTATACGTGTCGCTTTACCACTGGTCTGTCTCGTTAGAAACGACCCAACCTCGGAGAACAAAATAAATCTAAGTACGGAGCTATAACAAAATTACAATAACACCCCCGTAAATTATCGAAATTGTCATAATAATAATTACTTCGAAGCCGAGAAAGAGAGTAACAAAAAGAAATTGAGCCGATTGTATATCTCATCTCTCTAAGTCACTTTGATTTTTCTCTGTTCGTTCGTTCGTTCTCTCGATCTCACCGTCAAATCTATCTCAGGCCAATGACTATGATGACTCCGCCTCCCGTTGATGTAATCTCCGATTCATCACTCTCTCTCCGTTAATTTGATGTTCCCGTCGTGGCTCGTTCTGTATAATCTGCTTCTGATTGTTTTGTTTAGTTGATCCGTTAGGGTTTGCTAGATTAGATTTGAATTCGAAGCGGTTGAATCATCGTTGCAGGATGCTGTTCTCTGGTGTGCTAGTTTAGTGATTGGAGTTAGTTTCTATTTTTTCGCTGTTTGTTTTGATCACCGTAGTGCGAGATTAGGTTTTTTTGGGGGTTAGTAGTCTTACTGATGGTGTTTTGTTTATGTTTGGCAGCAGCAAGAGGATGAGGAGATGCTCGTGCCGCATTCTGATGTTGTCGACGGTCCTGCTCAGCCCATGGAAGGTGAGATTGATTCAGTTTGATCTTGTGATGGAGTAGAGTGGAAGGGATGAGATTGAGGTTTTGTAGTTACTAGCGGGACGGATTGAAATGGTTTTGAATTTTTTTTTTAGGGTTTTGTGATTTTTTTTTCTTACTTTTTCTTTTGATGCATTTGTAGTTTCGGAAGCTGAGACTGCTGTGAGTACTGTGGAGAATCAGCCAGCTGAGGAACCTCCCACTCTGAAGTTCACGTGGACTATCCCAAACTTCTCTAGGCAAAACACCAGGAAGCTTTACTCTGATGTATTTGTTGTTGGAGGTTACAAATGGTAATAGGCATTTCTTGTTGCCGTTGTTTGTCCAGTATGCATGTTGATCGATTGGATGTTGACACTTGACACCATGTGGATTTTGCTTGTGCAGGCGCATATTAATTTTCCCGAAAGGAAACAATGTGGACCATCTGTCCATGTACTTGGATGTTGCTGATGCTGCGAGTTTGCCGTACGGTTGGAGCCGATATGCGCAGTTCAGTCTGGCTGTTGTCAATCAAATCCACACCAGATATACCATTCGAAAAGGTACATGTAGTTTATTAATGATGTTTATGTGAACTCTCGAACCAGAGTGCATGCACTAGCGTATAATGCCTATGCACAGGGAAGTTATTATTATGTGCGAAAGTTCGAATGCTGAGCTATCTTAAGCTTTGCCTGAACGTTGAGAGGAAACTTTAATATTCATGCTATGCACCCTTTTCTACTTTTGTATCTGGCTGTAATATTTTATCTGGTTTCTGGCGAACTTGGTATTCTCCTAATTTAACTGTGTATGTGACCTTCGGTATTATAAATTCCACTGACATTATGATTTCTATTTGTGGTGCAGAGACGCAACATCAATTCAATGCAAGAGAAAGCGATTGGGGATTTACATCATTCATGCCTCTCA
This sequence comes from Raphanus sativus, assembly GCF_000801105.2. Classification (NCBI taxonomy): domain Eukaryota; kingdom Viridiplantae; phylum Streptophyta; class Magnoliopsida; order Brassicales; family Brassicaceae; genus Raphanus; species Raphanus sativus. Next base: position 27,351,984 of record NC_079513.1, read on the forward strand.
GCGAACTTTATGATCCTGGTAGAGGATATTTAGCGAATGATACTGTTTACGTTGAAGCTGAAGTCATTGTACGTAAGGTTCTTGATTACTGGTCATACGACTCCAAGAAAGAGACTGGTTTTGTTGGTCTCAAGAACCAAGGTGCAACTTGTTACATGAATTCTCTCCTACAGACACTATACCACATACCTTACTTCAGAAAGGTTAAATATATTCTTGTATATTTTTTTTTCAGTTTGTTAAATCCTATTGGTTCTCGCTGAATTCAAACCAAGCAATTGAATCTTTTATGTGGGTTACAGGCTGTATACCATATGCCAACAACTGAGAACGATGCGCCCACAGCAAGTATACCTTTGGCTCTCCAAAGTTTGTTTTACAAGCTCCAGTATAACGATACTAGTGTTGCGACGAAAGAGCTGACAAAGTCGTTTGGTTGGGATACATATGATTCGTTCATGCAACATGATGTCCAAGAACTCAATCGAGTTCTATGCGAAAAACTTGAGGACAAAATGAAGGTAATTCTATTTTTTTTTGCTGTTAGACCATGATTTTCTTCTCAGATGGTGTTTTTGTTTTGAGTTTTTTTTTCTCTTCTCTATAGGGAACTGTTGTGGAGGGAACAATACAACAGCTATTCGAGGGTCACCATATGAATTATATAGAGTGCATAAATGTAGATTACAAATCTACACGGAAAGAATCATTTTATGGTATAGTCTTATACCATTGCACTCTGTTGTCTTATTCTATTGCATCAACGTTTTTGTCAATTCTTCATGTTCTTATCTTATGGCAGATCTTCAGTTGGATGTTAAAGGCTGCAAAGATGTTTATGCTTCTTTCGACAAATATGTTGAAGTTGAACGCCTTGAAGGAGACAACAAATATCATGCAGAAGGACATGGTTTACAGGTTGGTTGCCTCATTCTTTCCAATTTACTTTCTGGGGATGGTAGGGTACCTAGCAACTTTTTTCTTTTCTTGAATGCCCCGCATATTAAAAGGTGTCGATACTTCCTAATGTGGGAGTTTTAGAGAGAAACGATGAGATTTTATGAAACTTTTTAACTACCACCTTCTAAGCGTAGTTAATTATCACCGACCTTTCTGTTGTTATTACAAATGTAGGCCCTATCTAGTCTTATTCTTATTCTGGATGAACCCCATGTCTAATGTTTCAGGATGCAAAAAAAGGTGTTCTTTTCATCGACTTTCCACCGGTTCTTCAGCTCCAGCTCAAGAGGTTTGAATATGACTTTATGAGGGACACCATGGTGAAGGTTAGTATTTGAAGTCGCATGTGCCTAGGAAGTTAGCATGTGGTTATGACCAGGAACTGTACTTTCTCGTTTGGTGGTGCCGCGATTTTGAATGCTGATGTAGCTTTTATTGATAGATAAATGACCGGTATGAGTTTCCTCTCCAACTGGATCTTGATAGAGAGGATGGAAAGTATTTATCCCCTGATGCTGACAGGAGCGTCCGCAACCTTTACACACTTCACAGGTATTTATTACATCTTTTGATTCAGTTGTAGTAGACTCTGCAGGTCCTTGCATTCACAGATTATATTCTCCACAAAATGCAGCTTTGATTATAATGGTATTTTGTTGCACGATTTAGTTTTTATTTGATTATCTGTCTGGTCTTCTCAAGGAGTCTGCTTTATTTAACTTATATTTATCCTGCACATTAACAATGAATTAACATCTTACGAGTGTAAAAGACATAAGAAAAGGTTTTCATTTTTGTTTCGTTGCTGTGACATTTCCTTTTGACCTGCTACCTCTTATTTGTCTGCAGTGTCTTAGTTCATAGTGGAGGAGTACATGGTGGGCACTATTACGCTTTTATAAGGCCCACGCTCTCAGATCAGTGGTATACATCTTTCTATTCTTGAAACCAACATCCATGGTCTTTTGTGCTCGAGCAAGTTTCATATTAGGTAGAAAATAGTTGAATCTGAAAAGTATTTTAGTAGTCTTATGCTGCTGTCGTAGTCTACTAGTACATTACTTCACCGTTCCTACGAGCTGTCACTTGAAAGAGATATTTGATTACCATGAGAATAGGTTGAATAAGCAAAATATCTGGATAATATAGAAACTAGAGTATCATAACTTGAGGTTTTTTCTTTTTTTTTGCTTATCTGTTATAAACTCGAGAGTAGTGCTTTTAAATAAGTGGTGCATAGGTTTAGTACATGAAGAAATCTGTTATTATAATTATCAACCCGGTAATCTAAAAAATGGAACTGCCTTTGATGTATGTCACATTGTGCAAGACCAATATCACACATCTCTTCTGATGCTGGGTTCAGAAACCATTATAACATACTTTTTCTGTGCATTCCTCTTAGAATTTTACTTCTTCTTCTCATAAACAAATTTAAACTTCTAGCCTTCTACTTTCCAGGTATAAATTTGATGATGAACGAGTAACCAAGGAAGATTTGAAAAGGGCATTGGACGAGCAATATGGTGGTGAAGAAGAGGTTTGCATTTTCTTGCTACAATTTCTGTGTTTGAAAAAAGGCATTGCCTAATTCCGCTTGCCTGACATAAATTTTTGGGTTTCTTTTCAGCTACCACAGACTAATCCTGGTTTCAATAATCCTCCTTTCAAATTTACAAAGTATTCGAATGCATACATGCTTGTATATATCCGGGAAAGTGACAAAGATAAAATAATCTGCAACGTTGATGAGAAAGACATTGCTGAACATTTAAGGGTAAATTATTTTCAGGCATTTCTCCAGTAATGTGCGTCTTAATTTAGCCTGACCAGTTCATTACATTTTGACAGGTGAGGCTGAAGAAAGAACAAGAAGAAAAGGAAGATAAAAGAAAGTACAAGGCACAAGCTCACCTTTTTACAATAATTAAGGTTTGTTTTTCCCATTTAAGAGTGTAGTTTTGACATTACTGTTACTAATAAAATATTTGTTAACATGAAAGGTTGCAAGAGATCAAGACCTCAGGGAACAAATTGGGAAGGATATATATTTTGATCTTGTTGATCATGACAAAGTTAGAAGTTTCCGGATCCAGAAACAGACGCCATTTCAACAATTTAAGGTACTTGCCCAAATTTCTTATATTTTTAAAAAGAAATATATGACAACTACTGAAGAAATAGGTTGTGTGAAAACGGTCTTTCTGGTGACTTGATTTTACCTTGAAGACTAGAACAATTTATCTGGATTTCATGAGAATTTCCATACTACGGCTAGCTAAATAGTTCTTTGTGTACTTGTAATTTAAACATTTGCTATTTTTGACCACCAAACTTATGCATATCTAGGAGGAGGTGGCCAAAGAATTTGGTATACCTGTTCAGTTACAGAGGTTCTGGATTTGGGCAAAGCGACAAAATCATACTTATCGTCCCAATCGTCCACTTACTCCGCAGGAGGAATTACAACCGGTAATTTTATCCTTCTCAATGCTATTTATGCATGTACTTTGCGTCTCTTTTTTTCTTGACATTTGAGTTTATAGCAAAGTAATAGTCCATCTATTCTAGAATCTGATCATCCGCTAGTTTTCTATTTCTATGTTATAATCTTTGCATCTAAGTATCTGATTTTCAGAATTTATTACCACAAGTTTCTTTGTTTATTGCTTTGAAATGAATTGAATTGACTTGTTGCATGCTGGAATCTTTATTTTTTATAACGTAGGAATTTGGCAAGAGTCCTATGCAAATAAATTTATGTGCATCGTGTACGAATGTGCTTGATTTGGTAAATTGGTTTTGAAGGTTGGACAAATAAGAGAAGCATCTAACAAGGCAAACACTGCAGAACTTAAACTGTTTTTGGAAGTAGAGCTGCTGGTAAGAACTCCTTGGTTGCAGAATCTAAATTTGAAGCCTTTACTATTGTTAAACAGGGAAGATAAGCTAATTCTTTTTTTAACGTATTCTTGAATAAATTAGGATGAACGTCCTGTTCCCCCTCCAGAAAAATCGAAAGAAGATATTCTTCTATTCTTTAAGCTTTATGACCCCGAGAAGCCAGAGTTAAGGTAATATTTGTTTTCCACATCGTTATTTCCTCTGACTTCTAAGTGAAGTGGCCTACCAGGACATTAGTAACGATTATACTTTCAAAAACGAGGTCTTTCTTCCTATTTACTTTGTGATCAGAAAAGTTCCAACCGTTCTGTCTTTCTTCTTTTTGGTTTTTTTTTTCACTGTACCTCAGTTTCCTATGTGAAATTTTTTCTTGTGCTACTAGGTATGTTGGCAGACTCATGGTGAAAAGTTCCAGCAAGCCTATGGATATAACTGGAAAATTGAATGAAATGGCTGGTTTTGCTCCTGACGAAGATTTAGAACTTTTTGAGGTTTGCTGCTGCTGGTGCCTCTTAACCTTCTGTGTATCATGCTTATGGTTATTTATTATTCTATTTGACTAACTGTTTTGGGACTTGTTTTCAGGAAATCAAATTCGAGCCTGGTGTCATGTGCGAACACCTGGATAAGAAAACTTCATTCAGATTGTGTCAAGTAATGTTTCACTCTTATCTATCGAAAGTTTCCAGCCTCGTACCTCCTTTGTGACATTCAGTTTCTTGCTTTCAGATCGAAGATGGAGATATCATTTGCTTTCAGAAACATCTTGTAAAGAAGGAGATTGAATGCCGCTATCCAGCTGTGCCTTTGTTTCTTGAATATGTCCAGAACCGGCAGGTATGATTTGACTATTCGTTAAGTCAAGCTTGGTAGAGTTCAAATCAGACCAACGTGTGCTGTAATGCCACTAATTCTTTCTATTGCGCTGGTTTGCTAGTATTCCTTATTCTGAGCATTTGTGTCTTCCTAGCAAAATTTTTAAAGATTTTCTTTGTTTCTAACTAGCATGATTGGATTGGCGATTAACTTTTGTGGTTTTTGTAGCTGGTCCGATTTCGTGCTCTGGAAAAGCCTAAAGAAGATGAATTTGTTCTGGAGTTGTAAGTATCTTTGTTGACGCATTTGTTACAGCTGATCTCGGTGAGGAAATCATAATTTTTTATTTGTTAGGTCGAAGTTGCACAGTTATGATGATGTCGTGGAAAGAGTGGCCCAGAAGCTTGGTCTTGACGATCCCTCCAAACTTAGGCTTACATCCCACAATTGCTATTCCCAGCAACCCAAGCCTCAGCCTATCAAATACCGTGGAGTAGACCGTTTGTCTGATATGTTAGTTCACTACAATCAGGTAACTGACGTTAAGTTCACTGGATTTTATTATTTATTCTTACTAAAGATGCATTTTTGCTTATTATTAATTTTTCTTTTTTCAGACATCTGATATCTTGTATTATGAAGTTCTGGACATCCCTCTTCCAGAATTGCAAGGTCTTAAAACCTTAAAAGTTGCTTTCTATCATGCCACGAAGGAAGAAGTATGTGTACACTGATTCATAGTCTTTTCTTTTGTATATTGGAATAATTTTCAAGCCTTTTAACCATCATTTTACAGGTGGTAATCCACAATATCAGACTACCTAAACTAAGCACAGTCGGGGATGTTATTGATGAACTTAAAACAAAGGTGAGTCGCTTCCCTTTAAATTTCTCGGTAAAATGGCTGGCTTAGTTTCTAGTATGTGTTTTCTTTCTTTTGATTGATCTCTGGCTTGCCTATATATCACTACGTGAACTACTGTAAATGACAATCCACTGAAATTGAAGGCATCCGAATTATAGGGTGCTTCTATTCCTGACCTCCATGTTTTTTTTTTGTTGTTACTGATTTGAATGTAATGGGTTTCTCCATATAACACAAATTTAATGTTTATGCAAGTTAATTTAAGATTATGTCTAATACAGGTGGAGCTTTCTCATCCAGATGCAGAACTGAGATTACTTGAGGTGTTTTACCACAAGATCTACAAGGTAACAATTGGCTTCTTATCTCTTACATTGTAGTCGATGATTTCATGATCCTATGATTGGTTTCTGACTACATCTCCTGATGAAATTCTTTAAACCCTGCAAAAGTATAACGAACACTAAATCAAGGTGCTGGTATGCCTTGCAGATTTTCCCCTTAACTGAAAGAATTGAGAACATAAACGATCAGTACTGGACTGTGCGAGCTGAGGAGGTATGATACTGGGCTGCGCCTTCTATTTACTTCAGTTCTATCTTCAAAGATTTTTGGTTTTCAACGTCAGATATTAAATTAAAGAGATTTGACAGTTATTGCGTCGATATGCTGACTTATTTTGGTCTTCTTAAATCCCAGATTCCGGAAGAAGAGAAGAATATTGGTCCGAATGATCGCTTGATTCTTGTGTACCACTTTGCTAAGGAGACTGGACAAAATCAGGTGAGCTATCAAGTTTCTGTTACCTAACTGGTACACGAGTTGTGGCAAAGTTTCTTATCAGTATCGTTCGTTTTTGTTTGTTCCTCAGCAAGTGCAAAACTTTGGAGAGCCCTTCTTCTTGGTAATCCATGAAGGTGAAACTCTTGAAGAAATCAAGAACCGTATCCAAAAGAAGCTTCATGTATCCGATGAGGACTTTGCCAAGGTATGCACACGACTGAGTAATGATCAAAGCTAAATAAAGAATCGGAGCTGTAATTTTGGTACGGTTCTGATATTTGCATTCGTAATGCAGTGGAAGTTTGCGTTTATGTCAATGGGGCGTCCAGAGTACTTGCAGGATTCGGATGTTGTTTACAATCGCTTCCAGGTTCTTACTTCTTCTCTTTTAGTTTTCTAGAAAAGCTCGTGCTAATATCTCTTAGATCTAACTAATCTTTCCTTTCCTTTCCTTTCTTTTCCTTTGGGATTGAACAGAGGAGAGATGTCTACGGTGCTTTTGAGCAGTACCTGGGGTTGGAGCACACTGATACCACTCCTAAAAGGGCTTATTCTGCAAACCAGGTAACCATTTTCTTTATAACCAGATTCTTTTGCTTAAGAAAGGCGTAACCAAAGTCCATCTCTTCTGATAATTACTTTTGTATGCATTGCCCTTGTAGAACCGACACACTTATGAGAAGCCGGTTAAAATATACAACTAGCCGAAGTAAAGAGGGAACACGAATGTCATCAAGACATTGTGGCAGCAACGTTGGACCAAAGGCATCGAATAAGAAAAGAGGAGAGTGTGAGGAGTGATGATGACCGACCGTAGGATGTTGTAGAGAATTTGGTCTGATAGGGTTTTGGGTTTGGGCATTGCTAGTGTGTTTTTTTTTAATTTCTTTCTTTCTTTCTTTCGTGCTTCGATATACTTTGTGTTAATATATGCAGTGTGTGAGACTTTTGGCACATCATGCAATTTTTACTTTCGCAAAAAGAATATGGAAGCCAGACGCTTGGATTCGGGAGCACGGTTTGGCTTTCAGAGCTTATAGAATACCGAAACCTTTGTAATTTTTTAGAGATTTGGGGTTTAAGAATATATTTTTTTTTCGACTGGCGCTTGTATAGTTTTTTGCATTTGTAATATTGTTGTCGTTTGCTTTGTCTAAAATCAGATGGATAGGTTTCCAGTTCAACAACTCCAAAGGGTTCGATTTAGCTGACAGTTCTTGACGAGTTGTTCGAGGAGGAGAACGAGTATTATTAGGAATGTGTTTCTAACCAATGTAAAACGTATATGGGAAGAGATGTTAACTGTATCGTTTAGGGTCTCATGATCCTTCACTTTGGAAAGTAAAACTCCAACTTTCAGTTAATTACAAAACAGCTGATGCAATCAATTTTCTTTTATTTGTGTTTATTTGTTATTTAGTGGTTGTCAAACCAAAGAAGAGAGTGATGTGCTGGGTATCGTCAAGCACCAGACTTTTGCCACTAGAAACAAAAACATTGAAGTAGTTTCCGATCTTGATATGATCTTTTATATATCAGATGAACAAAATCTTTTGTTTAGTAAACAAAGTCTTTTAAGAATCTAGTTTTCTTAAAGATGTTTTTCTTGAAACACTCAAATATTTCTTAAGATGTCCATATTTAAGAAAAGAGAAGAGAGTGAACTCTGAACTTGGTGTTTTGATCAGAATTTTTTTTTGTCCGTTGTGCATGATAGATAACCCATTATGTAATAGGAGGAGGATAAGATCATTTGAAGGTTAAGTGAAAGTGCAGCATAACGTCTTGTTCTTATCATCAACTATATGCGATTTTCAAAGAAAAATCGTAGATTTTCTTATAGATATCCAACGAGTCATAAGAGGAGGAAAAATCTATAGGAATGACTTGGTCACATGTGACGAATCAGCCGCAAAGCAAAACAATAAAAAACGTGGGCTCCTCTATTCAAAGATTTTGAGATAATCATCTTTCACTCTCCATACGATATTACAAAAATACCCTTTGTTACTACCAGTGCTTCTATATATTTCAAGCACATGACACTAATACACATATCAAAAAGGAAGATTACTTAGAAGAAAGAATAAATAAAATGGGGTCTCTAGGAGAACAGCCACAAGTAGCAGAGGACTGCATGGGCTTGCTCCAACTCCTAAGCGACGGCACCGTTTTAAGATCCAAGAGCATTGACCTTATCATCCAACAAATCCCACTCCTTAACCTCAAAAGTACCGTTCTCTTCAAAGACTCAATCTATCACAAACCAAACAACCTTCACCTCCGTCTCTACAAACCGGCTTCCGCTTCTAACCGTACTGCCACCACCATCCCCGTCGTGGTTTTCTTCCACGGCGGTGGCTTTTGCTTTGGCTCACGCACTTGGCCTCATTTTCACAACTTCTGTCTCACTCTTGCATCGTCCCTCCACGCCCTTGTGGTCGCACCTGACTACCGGCTAGCACCAGAAAACCGCCTCCCCGCCGCCTTTGAGGATGCGGAGGCAGCGCTTATGTGGCTCCGGGACCAGGCTGTTTCCGGTGAAGGGGACCGATGGTTTGAAGGTGGACCGAGCGTTGACTTTGACCGGGTTTATGTCCATGGTGATTCCTCTGGTGGGAACATAGCTCATCACCTTGCTTTCCGGTTCGGTTCGGGTTCAATCGAGTTGAGTCCGGTTAGGGTTCGCGGTTACGTTCTTTTGGGACCGTTTTTTGGCGGGGTGGAGAGGACAAAGTCCGAGGATGGCCCGTCGGAAGCTTTGCTCAGCTTGGATTTGCTTGACAAGTAAGCTAACACTATATTTTATAAGTTTCTTTAGACGTAACGAATATATTTAAGCTGCATATAAAGATTAAAATATATACAAGTTCATTGAATTGTCATGCATGACTTTTTTTTTTTTTTTTTCATGCATGAGTTCATTACTCTTAAGTTATAACCTAACTATTAACTATTTTAAAAACTATTAACTATTTAACTAGATCATGTATATTATTATATAGGGATGGATGTCGTTTTCAGACTCAGTTACTTTAATTTTCATATTATCTTGCATTGGACATACTCTATATATATAGTACATGACTTCTTTTTCTCTAAAACATAGACAGTTCTTTCAAATTGCATGTGATCATAGTCGAATATATGTTATCTATACAGAAATATTTTCTTCTTATAATTAATCTGAATATAGAATACAAATATTTTTCGGTTAACGGAAAGATCAGTTGAACTAATACTACAAATATGACAATTTGATATATAAATAATTTAGTTTAGTTTCATTGTTGTCAAAAAAAAAATATATGAATAACATAAGCATATAACTAAGAGTTATTTTTGGGTTCACCCCCTAGGGTGAACCTATAAGTTCACCAACCAATATGATTTAGTTATTTCAAATTTGACATCTTTTAAAAAAGGAAACAAAATATTGCAAAATTATATTACGTTTTAAAAATAAAAAATAAGTAAAAATAAATAAAAATAATACTAATTGCAAAAAAATATGTTTTTCCAAAAAAAATTAACACCACAAAAACACTAAACTCTAAATGTTAAACTCTAAATATTTTAGTAAACCATTAGATAAATTCTAAAACTTTGATTTTTTTTTAAAAAAAAATATTTATAACACAATCAACCGAAAACTATACCCTAAATCCTAATCCTAAACCCTAAACCTTTGGGTAAATCCTAAACCCTTGGATAAATCCGAAACCTTTGGATAAATCTTAAATTATTTTTTTTGAAATTTTTTAAGATTTAAAAATTAATATTTATCCAAAGTCTTAAATTATTTTTTTTGAAAATAAATTATTTTTTAGAGTAAAAAGTCTCATTTTTTGTGATTAGTATAAACTTTAAAATATATTTTGAAAATATATTTTTTAGATTAAAAAGTCTTATTTTTGTGATTAATATAATTTTTATTTTGAAAGTATAATATAATTCGATAATACTTTGTTTCTTGTTTTAAAAGATATTGAATCTTAAATGATACAATCATATTGGTTGGTGAATCTAAAAGTTCACCCTAGGGGGTGAACCCAAGAATAAGTTTATAACTAATATCGAAGTCGCAGACTAGTTCCTTTTTGAATAATAAATTCGCAGACTAGTTCAACGGTGTACCAATTCTTAATTATGACACAAAGAACACAAACTTTTTAAAGAAAACGACTTCTCCTACCGGTAAACATTTATTTTGCTTAGAAACATACACACGAGCAGACAAAACATATTGCTATATTCATTTTTATATATTCTTTACTCCTTTAATCAATTTTAGCGTCCGAAATATAACAATACTTTTATTGATTATTTTGCTAAACGTATGATTTAAGCCCATCAATAATTGTCAAGATATTACATCAGAAAATTAGTCAATGTGCTTAATCTACTAATACTCCACTATTTGATTCGTATCAACTCATTCAACGTTAAAACAGCTTTTCAAATGTATGGGTCTTCGATCACAGTGGCTACACGATTCGATCTTGAAAAAAACATCCAGTAGATGGACGACAACTTAGAAAATATCTTGTATGGAAAGTAATCGCATTAATTCTTTTAAAGAAACCTGACAAAAAATAATGACAACCAATTAAAGACCCTACCATATCACGATTCTACAAGGTACTAACTCAGCATTGTTTTTGTGAAAATGCTCTAGAACTTAAAAACTAGCAGCAAAAATGTTGAATCCATAATCCGCTATAGATGTAAACACTACACAAACTACTGGTTCATTGTCATGTTTGAATTGTTATCAGTATAAGGATCAGAGGCCTTTTGATTATACAAACTCATCACTCTTCTTTAGTACACTGTTTCTGAGCAGTCAAATTTGATAGCTATCTCTGAAAAATGATTAGTTAGCAAACTATGTATTCAACATAACAACTATAAAACTAACCCTAATGGCTAATACTATAAGATGACATATAACCGCTATAATTACATGCTATACAGTAAGGTTCTTAAAAACCATAAAACAAGTTATTCACAATATTATTATTGTTTTTCTGAAAAGTTAAATAAGGTTTTAAATTTAAAATGTCGAGCTTTACAAAGTCCACTGACCAATTATCAATATATTATCAAGTTTGTGTACCTATAGAATCTTTATATATAAAGAAATGTTCCTTCTCTCCTGTTATGCCACGTCACTAATTCATTCATCCTCAAGCCAACACGTGTCCCCACTAACATAAACGTCGCGTTTCATTAATTCGGGAATGCAATTGATGCAGGCTTATATTTGTGTTTTGGGCCTAATGTGTGAATGAAGAGACCAGTCCAATAGGAGTCATTCTAACGTTTAGGTTTAATCGTCATGTTCCATCCCAATTTGTCATCTTCGGTTCATCATCAATGGAGTTTTAGGAAGATATTCGAGATGTATATTCCTGATGAATCTCTAGATCGAACTTTTCTTTTCATAAGTCTCCGGATCGAGCTTCGTCTGATCCATCGCCTCTGATACGTTACGAGATTAATTGATTCATCGCCATTAATAGCATTCTTAAATCCCTTGATCCATGATTTCTCATTCAATACTTCTATCTCCCTTCTAGGCGGTGAAACTTCACTTATAAAAGGTATGTCTCCTCCTCTTGAAACCATCTTCTTATATCCGCTCCAGTTTATCAAACTTTTCAATCATAAGCTTTTATTTTATTTTTAGGGTTATTGTTCATCACGAGAAGAGAGATCTAACTTTTTCTGGTTCTGCTGTTCTTCTTTTCTGTTTCTTAAATTTTAATTTAAAATTTATTTAATTTGACTACAGCTACACAGCAGATTTATATGTGAGATTGATATTATTCGAAGTTTTTTTTTGTAACTTTGTCGTCTTTTTCTTTTTTGAACCAGAAATTTGTTTTCTTTTTTTTCTTTTAATTTGCTTTCTTATGTTTGTGTTTTATAAGTTCTTGGTTGATCTGTTCGATTGGGTTTTGTTGTTCTTTTCATTTTGTAAAATGTATATTTCCTTATGTCTTATGCTTCAATGATACTGAGTGTTTCTATCGACCTGCAGGAACCAAAACAGAATTGATCTCCGTGAAGAAGCTTCAGCACTATATTCTCTACCGGAGATGACAATAGTGAGTCTCTTAGCTCTTACTTTTGGAAATCTCTTAACGTTTTTGATAAGTTCTCATAAATGAAAATGTTTACTACAGATACATGAAGGCAAGCGTTTGAATCACAAGCCAAGGACCCAATATCGAATCAGTAAGACATTCTCTATATTTTTCTGTTTTTGACCTTTAAGCATATACAGACTTCACCATAAAATCTAACTTATTTGTAACTCACTATGATATGTGCAGCTCATTCAAGTCACCTCTTCATATCTAAACATACACTACATCAGAGTCTTCAGTTGACATCCTCTTCAATTCATCTTCACCGACTGCTACACCCGTAACATTTAATATATATAGTTAGCTTTGGAAACAATAAATATTGGTGTACAAAATGATATTGGAAAAGTTGAATGGCAACTTATAGTTGGCTTTCGTAAATTCACCAGTATATATTAATTGGTGGTGCAAATGGGTTCATATTATGGTCTTATATCAAATGAGTAACAGTATCTATGTATATATACAAAGAATCGTGCAAGCAAAAATAAGATAAGGAAATTGTATTGTGGCCTCATCGCCGCCGGCTCGGTTGTACGCATTAAGAAACCAGTATGGTTTTTAGGATTCCGGTCAGGACGATAGCCACCGCGAGTGGCCGACGTAACCCATCGAACAGCTACTTTGAATCAAATTCACCAGAAAATTATTAGAATCACAACGATGTGAATTTGAAGTTGAAGATCGCAAAGCTGGAAGAAGACTAAGCCAAACTCTTTTATTTCCTTTATGAGTTTGCGGAAGATGATGGAGATTGGTTATAGTTTCATAGCTTTCATTAAAGTAACCAAGACTTTTCAAAGATGCTATCTAGACGAGAGCTACATATGGTTTATATTAGTCATGAAACGGCATGATGTCTTAATAAAATATTTTTGAGGACTCATGAATTTAACTTCATCATCGTCTCTAGATTTTATTAAAGTTTCATTAGATTTTTTGCATACGGAGAAAATATGAGGTTCAAGTTCTAAAAAAGATTTAATTAAAAACTATAAAAATAATATTTCTATGATATTTTGATGAAAATTAAACTTGGAAGGATGAAACATGTAGAATTATTAGATCTCAATATTTATAAAACATTTATAATTTAAAGAGCAAGACCAACGAAAATTTTAGAAGAATGTAGTTAATAGGCAGACTTAAAGTAAACAAACAAAATAAGACAATATAAATACATAACTAAAAAAGCCACAACAAAGGATAAATACATAACTAAAATATAAATTTGAAACAATAAATAGATATAACAAATATAACAAGAAATAAGACAAATATTTTCATGTTATAGACAAAAAATTAAAATTATTTTCTTCAAATAAATGTAAAATGTTTTTCTTTAAATGGTTTCGTCAAAAACAATTTAAACATAAGTACAATACTAATATGAAAGAAAGAAGTAGATATTTTCGGATATGATATTGTATAAATATATATTATATATACAATACTATTTAAAGGTTAAAAATATTAAGTAAATTATTTTTAATTCCAACGAATTTGAAAATCAAAAATATGGGTGCTACATTGTTAGAAAAACGTCGTGAGCTGTAATGATAATTCAAAAACATTAATCTAATTTGTTGAAATATATTTCTTTACATTATTTTCTTATAATTTGTCTGATGTGTTTGGTAGCTTGGCATATTACATGGTAGTTACCACATTGTGTCATCATGTAGTCTGATGTGTCTTCTGCTAAGAGCATCAAAAATTCTTACATTTTCAAAGGTTTTTATCTGAAGCCGTGTGAGTCTTGGTCTTTTTCGACCAAGCTATTCTTCTTCTTTCGGGATGTGCTACATGCTGCTGTTTCCGTTTGGCCAAATGTGAGTGACAAGTTTATCGTACAGAAAGCTTAAGACGGAGAGTACGGTTGACTCAATTATCATAATTCAGGATGCTGAGGTTCAGAGGTTCTGATGTTTTACGTTTCTCTATCCCTCAAAAATATCATTTTCCTGTTAAATTATAAATTATTAATTTTTTAGTTATGATATTATTAAACTATATATAGTGTATTAAAATTGAGATTTAATTATTTTATCAATTATTTTAAATGACTTAGCTTGGAGGTAAACTAATTTATTATCATGAAACTTAAATCTTCGGAATCAACAAACTTAAATCTTCAGAATCTTCTGACTTAGCTTGTGTAAAAGTGTTTTAAAACTTAAATCTTCTTATAATAAATTTAGTATTATTTATTTAAACTTTATATTTTATTATGTCAAACTGAAATACAAAAATAATATTATATATATTATTATATAGTCTGAATTATTGCTTTGCTAATTTTGTAGTCTCTAAAAATAAATAATAATTCATTTTCTATAATGATTTTAAATACTTCATAAATTAATATAAAAATATGTAAAATAGTTTTATTATAAACTTTCCGCCCGTAGGGCGGGCCGACCCTAGTAGTTTTATAAACTCTTGTAACTTGAAAATGACAGTATAAGTCTGAATGGATTAGTGATTGATAAAACAAAGCGATAGACAGATATCGAGAACAGTAGTCGGTATATCTGGAATGGAGATAGTGCGTCATGCATTATCCTCGTTTCCTTTATTATCTCAGTTTAATCCTGCTTATGATTCTCCTGAGTCGTGAACATCATTGCACACAACATAGATAAAACCAAATGCAATCAGGGTCTCGCATTTTAATATGATATTTAGCATATTTATATGTGCATATTCATTTATGTTTATCAACGTGGAGTCATTGGGATCACATATCATTCAAGTCTTCTCTCCAATTGATGGTTTCTCTTTTTTTTCTGTTTGAACAATGAAATGATTGACACGCCTTGTTCATGGCTATTGTCATAAAGCCATATGTATAGTAATATTTGGTATAGTCAATGTCATATATAATATAAATTTTTTTTTGTCACTTGCTGAAGGGCTAAAGTTTAACTTGCTGAAGGTTTTGGAGACTTTCACTACCAGAAGGTGCAACAAGGGATCATCCCATGGCTAACCCTTTTGGGCCGACGAGTCCTGCACTTGAATCAGTTAGCATAGACCCAATGTTGGTGATCGCCGGTGGCTCAGAACTCCTTAGAGATAGGGCCAAAGAGTATGCATATAAATTGAAGAAGATGGAAGGGAAAAGGGTAGACTACATTGAATTTGAAAACGAGGAACATGGTTTTTTCAGCAGCAATCCATCTTCCGATGCTACAAAACAGCTTCTTCGTATCATTGGAAACTTTATGGACAACTTTAATTTCTAGTATATTTTAGCATTTTGCTTGTTGAAGGTCACTGAGAGCTTAAGTCAATTTTGGATTCCATCTCAATAAGTTTCATGGTGAATCATATATATATATATATATATATATATATATATATATATATATGTTTTTGGTTTCATAATATCCTTACATATCGTATCTATTTTGAATGATATATTATTTTGTTTATGGTGTTTTTTCCTTTTTTATTATTATGTTGTTTGTTAACTCGTTGACACAAGAGATATGTCCAATTTTGTTTATCTTAGTATTTTATATATGCTCTTCCATTTTGATGTAGTAAACTCAAATACATTTGAACTTATATATATCACGTATTACCTATAATATTCTAAATATATGAAAAGTTCGTTGAGTATGCAGAAAAAAATGCTTCACTTTCAATGCCTCGCTAGTCCATGGCTAGCGCAGTGGATCTAAGTCACAGAAATTATATTTTGATCATCTTTAACATAGAAATTTAATACCAAATAAAACTAATATCGAGGAATTTAGTCCATTGAGTAAATATCAAGAATCCAACTATATAAAGCTTACGTTCAAGTCTTTTTTGTGGAATCATTTGTACATGATATAGATACTCCAACAGAAAAAAATATAATTTTATCGAACTGAAATAAAATCTTAATAGTTTTAAATTGTAACTTAAATATTATTACATGATGTATAACACCTATTATAGTAATTGGAGATCTTTTATATTAAAGTATAGTAATTATGTATTTATATTGACTATAATGAATGTTGAAACAATAAGTGAGTTTTACTTGAAAGCTATATAGGTTATATATATCAAGCATTATTTGTATTTTCTTAAAAAATAAAAGATTTTAATTTATTTTAAACTATGATATTGCATTGTAAAACAGGTTATAACCAAATAACATTATTGTATTTGTAACATTTTAATTTCTATTCATAAATTTAAGACTGGATTTTTAAATCTGATTCACATATTGAACAATCAACAACAGAAGGCCCAAGTTTTATTAATCTGGAGTCCTTGAATCCGGTTCACTTCTTCCTCAATTTGAGGGACCTTGATGCTCTAGCGAACAATCTCGCTCTCTTTCACCTCAGCGATTGCATACACTTCTTAACAATCTGCGGTTTGGTGTTAGGTGACGATTTTCACATTTTTTGTAATGTTGATACTGGAAAAACTCCGGTAAATTTTTTTTTTTTTTTTCAACATCCTTATTGCTTATTGAAATTATAACCTCTTGTTGTTGATTTTTTTGATTCTTACCATAATCCTTACCATAGATACTTGGGTGTAGCTTGTGAAGATTGTTCTCGTTCCTTCTGCCCCAAGATAATATTTTACCTCTGTTTCTTGGTTTTGCAATTATGTTTGACGTTTATAAACTCAAAATTGTTATTTTTACAGTGCAAAGAGAACATGCACTTTCCTGTTGCTTGCGTGGATATGATTAAATGGAAAAACAGAGAAGACCTCGGAGCTAAACACTTCCAGGCGTATAATGAGTGCCATGACGTCTGGAAGCGTGTTGACACCATGCAGCGCTCTCTCGATGCCAAGAGACTGTCTTTTACAGAGCACAAGATTCAGACTCCGAAGATGACAAGTGATATCTTCTGGGAGGTATTGATTGAATAGTGTCTCTTTTTGTTTTGTGCTTGTCTTCTTTGATTTTCAAATCATGTCTTTATTGTCTCTTTTTGTTTAGGTTTAGGTTTATATTTTCGGAAATGCGACTTCACGATGTTGATCAATATGTTGATTCAGATGAGTTTGAAGATGCATTATTCTATGCGCTGGATGCTACTGTGGTGTATTCTAGAGAATGGTAGTTAGGAATTTCTATAGCTATAGGGGAAGCCATTTTCTTCACTAACCACCAATCATTTATCAGCTAAATTGGGGATTTGGGTTTTGTTAACTAATGGAGTGTTATTCCACACATTAATTAATAGATCAAATTTAGTGCAATTGGTCAGTGGACATATTCATATGACATTCATATGTCTAGTCAAACCAAAAGTCCATAACAAACGTCTTAAAGAAAAGTAAACAAGTTATGAAAATTTTTGAGGGTTGAGAGTAACCAAACAACTTCAAAAACAGACAGATTTTGTTGTTTTCCAGAGTCAACTCCTCAACCAGATTGGATATGATGCAATTTCCAGGTTGATCTTTGAGTGAATAGACATCTAAATATGTAGAAATCAATTAAATATTTTACTATAATATCACTACAGATAAATGTATATGCTAATACTAAAACAAACTTTTCGTTGAATGTACTCGATAATCGGATTGGATTTATGTATGCGTAAAACAGAGATACCCACAATCACCATTGTTTACATCACTGTTACAATCCTGGAGCTCCAAAACTCAGTATCACGCTTGTCAAGAAAACAAATAGAATTTAAACAGAGTTTTTGGAATCAACTTGTTAAGAGCATTGTGTGAATAGGTTTTTAACGCCTTTATTCTTTTCAAATGTTTTTTGCTCTGCAGTTGTTGGTTCGAACATTTCCTAAATAATCAAGATACTGGTCAAAATAATTTAAAGAAATAAAATAAAAACCACTCAAAACAAAAAAGAAAATCAACCTGAAACAAAATCCAAACTTTAACATAATATCACAAATGTAATCGGTTTAAGCGACCCAAGAAAATTAAGTGATTAAGTAAAAAAAAATCCAGGGGAACATCAAAATGTTGCTACTACTATGGAAAAGTTAAAGAATTTCTGTTTTTGTTCCAGTGAATATGAATTTTTGTTTACTCTTTCAAACAAATTTAGTTTTTTTAGATTTTTTTAAATGTACCAGCGTCGTTCAACTCATACACACAAGACTATATATTATACATCATGCCAACAAAATTTTTGTTATCTAGCTATATCAGTAATTTTATACGTGGATTTGATAATCATATATATCACTTGCTCTCAAGGCGTCAGTCAAATGGTTGAAACTAGGCCTAGTTGAAACGGTATAACTGACGATTTCTTTGCGATCATATTAATTATTAGTGGATCCCATAATGTTATACGAAAAATAATCAGAGTAAGTATATAGTATGTATGATCACATTAAAAGTGGACTAATTCGAAGTTTGCTAGCTAAAGCTGAGCTACTTTACCAATCCGACATCATTGCACGTTTACGGAATTGTAAAAGACAAGAAGACATGCATTATCATTATTACCTAACTAAAAGAAGGAATAAAACTTGTAAAATCAGCCAATGACTCTTACCATAAAGATTTATATATTTTTTTTAAATTCTTAAAGCTACATTATATAATCTTCTTTTGTTATTAATCCTCTGGCAAATTGGGTTGATTTGGTAAAAATCATTACTCACTAGTCTTTTTTTTCTCTCTGTGATTGAGGTGTGAATTTTAGCATCTTACATTATTGTAGCAATGACCCACCAAAAAATAAGCATGTTCTTCTTCTTTTGTTCTGAATAAAACCCATCAAGAAAGACTTTTGAAAGCTAACCAAGAAAGTGCCTTTTGAAACTCTTTTTCATCTTGAGATAGGTACCCACACTTTAACACATTACGGTTTTGTTTTTGTTTTTAATTCTAGTGCCTGATCTTATCTTTGGTTTTGTTCTTGACTTCTCTTTTCAGATTCTTGAATTGCAATGAAGGGAATGAAGGAGAGATTGGCCAAGAAAATCAAACTCATCACCATTGTTTCTACCTTGAAGCAAAACCTAGCTCATCACAAGAACAACGTTGATCGGACAATCCATCATCTAAAAGAGGAAATAGTCGTTGAATCTGGTCAAAACAGAGGTTGTGTTACACCAACGCTACTAGAGCTTGAAGATGTGGAGGAGCAAGAACAAGAACATGATCTTCAAGAAGAAGAACGAGGGATTCTTTAGGATTTTGAAGAGAACTGCCCACCCGGAGGAGAAGATTCGGTCGTATTCTACACCACGGGACTGCGAGGAGTGAGGAAAACGTTTGAAGCATGTAGAAGAGTAAGATTCTTGTTGGAGAATCACAAGGTAGTGTTTAAAGAGAGAGATGTATCGATGGATTCAGAGTTTAGAGACGAGATGTGGAGGTTGCTTGGGGGTAAAGTTACCTCTCCAAGGCTGTTCATTAGAGGTAGGTACATCGGAGGAGCAGATGAAGTTGTGGCATTAAACGAAAACGGGAAGCTCAAGAAGCTTCTAGAAGGGATCTCACTGGTTGGTTCTCCCTGTGAATGTTGCGAGAACGAAAGGTTTTTGATATGTTCTAGTTGCAATGGAAGCTCTAGATTGATTGCAGAGCAACATGATGATGACGAGACTAGTAATGATAATAAGATGTGGACAAGATGCAGAGAGTGTAATGAGAATGGGCTTGTGAAATGTCCTCTTTGTAGTTAATGTTGTTCTAATTACTAGTACTATCTGATATTAACTTTGTTTAATAATGTCTGAACATTACTATGCTTCAAAACATGTTCTGTATGAGGATTTGCTTAGTCGTTTGTATTTGGTTACTCGAACCATAACAAAGTCATTCGAATTTAACAACTTAATTGTTCTTATGGGTCATCAAAACTCTCATCATCAACCCTCAACGAACACAAAACATAATAGAATCCTGTTAATTTCTAGTTGAAGAGTAATTAGTATTGATTTCATTACCAAGAAATCAAAAAGAAGAGTTGTTGTTAATATTTTGAGTTCATTTTGTAACCGTGAATTTCATTGTTGTTGTATATGGAATGGGTAATATTCATCAGAAAGTTATATTTCTAGTGGGCCTTGGGATTGTACCAATGGGCTTTTGAATTTCGTTGACATTCCGGTCGAACCGGGATTTGGTCGTCTAAAATCACAAACCGGCATGGTTAAGCACGCAAAAAAAAAGCTGAAGGACATGTGTCGACGAGAATGTGTCTCTACTCTTCCATTTCGTGGTCAATCTCTCTCCTCCTTTTTCAGGCAGAACAGAAACTCAAGAAGAGTCTCTCTCTCTCTCTCTCTCTCTCTCTCCTTTTACATTACAGCAACTACTCATCATAGCCTGAAGCGTAATTCAAGGTTCGTCCTCCTGTTTTCTTTTACACTCTGTTTCTCTATCGGATCGGTCCTTCTCGTGTTAGTTAACAAATGAATCTAAATCTAATACATAAGCTTCTCATTTTGATTTGTGAATCGTGTACTAGTGTTTCTATCATCACATGGCTTCCTTCGATGGACCAAAGTTCAAGATGACCGACGGCACTTACGTTCAGACAAAATCCATCGATGTCGGATCATCAACAGACATCTCCCCTTACCTCTCCCTCCTAAGAGAAGACTCCATCACCAACTCAAACAGAGCCGTGATCTTCGACGTTAACTGGGAAACAGATACCAAAGCCTCGGGGTGGAGCCTCTCCTCAGTGAAGCTGAGCACTCGAAACCTCTGCCTCTTCTTCAAACTCCCCAACCCTCCTTTTCACGGCAACAACCTCAACGATCTCCACCGTTTCTTCGCTTCCAAGTTCGTGACCTTCGTCGGTGTCCAGATCGAGGAGGACCTGAACTTGCTCAGAGAGAACCACGGTGTTGTCATAAGAAACGTGATCGAGGTAGGGAAGCTAGCTGCGGTGGCTCGTGGGACTCTGCTGCTCGAGTATCTTGGGACTAGAGAGTTGGCTCACAGAGTGCTTTGGTCTGATTTGAGCAGGCTCGATTCGATCGAGTCTAAATGGGAGGAGAAAGGTTCTGAAGAGCGTCTCGAGGCTGCGGCTATTGAAGGTTGGCTTATCTTCAATGTTTGGGATCAGTTATCCCAGTGAGATTCTACTACTTTTGTTTGTGTGTTTGTGATTTTTGTATGTTTGTTTGGTATGAATAAAACGAAACGTTGCATCATTTACTAACATCTAGAATGCAAACATCAATCTTCTATTGTTATTTTTAGATTATACAATATAAAAATGTAAGTTATTTTCTTTTTTTGAATGAGTGTCACATTTATACAATCAACAAAACCAGTTTTTTTTTTGGGTAGAATTAACACTTCCACATTTTTTGAATTTTCTAAAGTTTTGGAGTAGAAGAATGTCAAGTCTTCTTCATCTGGTTGCTAACCATAATTGCACAAAACATAAGGACCCCAAAAATGTTCTGTTTCACCTGTATCATCATCATCATCATCCTATTTATGACTATTTTTTTGTCCTCTGCATATATATATTAAAGAGTAGATCATAGAAATGTTAGAGCCAAGAAGATTGTGATTAAATAGGCAGAGAACTTCCCACCTATCTTCACTGACATAGAAACTTGACATTAATCTTTCTCATCAACACAACCCTTTATTGGTGAAAACTTCAACTATTCCTGGAAATGAAGCAGATTTTGAATTTTCTATAGATAGTCATATTAATATTTCTCCATCTTGTCGATCACGTTTTTGTTCCTAGGAACCTAATAAATAACTTCGCTAGAAGGCTGTAAGTTGGAAGTGTGAGATTATGCAGAAGAAACGAGAGATCTCTGAGTACAGAGAGAAGTTGGACAAGACTCTGTCTTCTCCTGAGCTCACTGATCATGAGTCTCTCATGTCCCTTCTTAGAAACCAGCTTTGCTCTTCTCCAGGTATCTCTTTCTTTTTTCATTTTGCTTTTATTGATTTTGTTTCTGTATCCACTCTTGAGATTTTTTCTTTTTTTTTTTTCATTTTGGTGTGATTATTTTGTAGAGTGTAATGAGAATATTTTAGATAAAAGAACAGCTGATGTATCAAAGCTACTTAGCATGCTTAGGAGTGTTTCCATGACGGATGCATTATCATCATCATCACACGGTGACTGGAAAGTATGTTTTGTTGCTGTTCTCAAGACTTCAGATACATTTCTTATTTGGACAAGTGATCTTGGATTGTAAGCAAACAAGTGTTTCTTTTTTTACAGATAAAACAAGATCTTGAAGACTGCCGTGTTATGTACCGTCAAGGGCTTAAAGGAAGTCCTTTTCACACTTTGCTCGTTGAAGGTTACATGGATTCCCCTATCGAAGACTGTAAGTGTTTAATTTTTATTAGAATCTTAAAAACATGATTCCTACATCTGATGTTTTATGATGATGCAGGTTTGTGTGTTTCTTGGGAAACAGCCCTCTACAAGAACTGGTTAGTTAGTGAGAGTCTCTTTAAGACTTTGGATTATTGTCAAGAACAAGGGATCTCATGTCTTGTTTTATGTTACTAGGTGGCCACAGTTTGCATTTCCACCGTTTAAGATTTTACAGGGCACATGCTTGCATAAGGTCCGGACCGGTGAACAAGTTTGTCTAGTGAGGTTTGTTTCTTTTATAATCTTATCTATGTAATCTCTTATGAAGCTAATATGGGAAACCTTATATATTGTGGGAAGAAAGGATGAAGCTCCCTGGCCATTGTCAGAAAGAGAGCTTATAGTTCACTACTTCTTGTTTGAATGCTTTAAGATGGCTTAGTGATCGTCCTTATGAACTCGGTAAAGCAAAAACCCTTCTTGTAGTGTTTGTTTTGAGTCTTCTTACTTAGCCTTTGGTATAAATTTTTTTATAAGTTTTGTTTTGCAACGTTTTTAGATCACTGAGTTAGATAGCATTGGAGTTTCAGACAAGGACATTATTATACCTGAATCGACGAGTGCAGTGAGGATTGATCTCGTAGGTGGGTTTGCTTTACAGAAGGTTACTTCAAAGAAGAGTTTCGTCAGGTAATAATAGTAGTCAATCATTGCAACATTTTATTTGTCTTTTTTTTTTAGTTATGAAGCTCTTTAAAAAAACTATATAAATTTTGTGTTGTAGGGTGATAGGGGAACTTGATATAAAGCTGGACTTGGTCCCTCCGTCTCTTATGAATTTTATATCTAGGCAGATCGTCGGTAAAGGTTTCAGACTGTATAAAAAGGTCAGATCTAGAGCCTGAGTTTTTTTGTTTGGTTTAGCTGTTTTTAATGTTTCGGTTCAGTTTTTCTTACGTTTTGAATGTAAGTAAAACAGGCAGCTGGATCGGTGGCTAAAAAACTTGATGAAGACTTCAGCAGAGCTTTAGCTGATCCTTTGTACATTAACATACATCACGCTATGTATTCAACTGATAAGTCAACCGAGGAAGAAGAGCAAAAGCTGGAGGCTAATATTGAGATGAATGGAAACTCTGAGACAAAGAACAAACATGAAGTCCTTTGCAGAAGAGCTATTATGGAGATTGAGGAAAAAAAAGAAGAAGAAGAAGAATCTATTGAGGAATGTGTTTCTTTTGAGGAGGAGGAGAATGTACATGGCAAGAGTAATGGCGACATTAGAAGACAGTGTAGGATCAGTCCAGAGGTAGAACAAGCTTTAGGGACTTTAGATAGAGTAATAAACATGGTTAGAAAATATAACACCAGTCTAAGAAGATGAGGTTTATGTCGCCAATTAATAAAAGCAGAGGATCAGACGAAGCAAGTAAGTTCGTTAGAAATAAGATAACCAAAAGGTCCAAAGCTACTCCAATTAGTGCTGGTCCAAGCCAAATAACACTCTAACCGGAATACATTTAATACTAACCGGAAAATCAACTTTTTAAAGTTTAGACCTAACCGGTTTGGTTCGATGACAGGTGCTTAAATAGTAGTACACGACAATCTCTCTCTTACTTGTCTTCCCGACAATAAGAGAGAGACACCAAATGAACCGAACAAAGAAGCTGGTGGCTTCGATCTCCACCTTTTTAACAAGACGAACCTCTCATCCTTCTTCTTCGTCTACTCTCCGATTCAATCCACTCGCAACGTTCGCGACTAATCCACAAACCAACTTGACTCGCGAATCTCTGCAACCTCCTCCTTCGCCGGCTAAACCCTTGACGATACTCCCATTTTCCGGGAGAGCATTCTGCTCTGAGTCTTGCGACAAGAGAAGCTCCTCCGTGTGCTGGAACTGCGGTTTCTCGTCTGAAAAGGCTGCGTTTTTGTTCTGCCACTCGTGCCGTAGCATTCAACCTGTTGATGATTCCGTCGACTACTTTCAAATCTTTGGCCTGTAAGTATAATATCTCCTCTACACGCTTCTGTTGATTATAAAAAGGCTGTTTCAGACAGAAAGATTCGAATTAGATTCGGTAATCAATAGTGAAAGATGATAACTTTGAGATGGGTTTTGGGGTTTAGTAACTTGTCTTCATTACGGAGAAGAAGTATGAGTTAGAAAGATTTGATCTTTATAGTTAGTTTCAGACAGAAAGATTCGAACTTTATAGTTAGGTTCAGTAATCAGTAGTGAGAGATGACATCTTTGAGATGGGTTTAGGGTTTAGTAACTCATCTTCATTACGGAGAAGAAGTATGAGTTAGAAAAGATTTGAACTTTATAAGTTAGATTCAGTAAGCTGATCACGTGAAAGATTTGATAACTTGTCTTTCATTAGGGAGAAGAAGTATGAGTTAGATGGTGGAAGCCTTGAAGGGAAGTACAAAGACTGGCAGAAGAAGCTGCATCCTGATTTAGTTCATAACAAATCTCAGGTGTCTGTTTTTTTTTTGTTTACTAACTTTATCATCATTACTTTGTTATCTTACAGCAATTTGCCTCTGAATTGTTGTTAAAAACAGAAAGAAAGAGATTACGCAGCTGAACAGTCTGCAAAGGTGACTGAAGCATGCCGCACATTAACCAAGCGGCTGTCAAGAGCAATGTATTTGGTAAGCTGCAAAAGTTATCTTTATGATGTTTCCTTAAAATCCTGTTGTTGTTTGAGTCTGACTGAGATTGATGTTGGTTTTGTTTTGTAGATGAAGCTGAACGGCAAAAATGTGAATGAAGAAGAAACAGTAACAGATCCAACGTTGTTAATGGAGGTAAATATGGATCTCTACTCAGCTCTCAATGATGATTTTTTTTATGCATTACAATTAAACACATTCGCTTAGTCTTATTAAAATGAAAATGATGTCAGATGATGGAACTCAGAGAGGCCATAGCAGAAGCAGATGATTCAAAAGAGTTAAACCAGATCCAGTCCCAGGTTACCTTGAACGTCTTGAACGTCTTGAAGATACAGTTTTAGTGGCACTTATTGAATCAATGTGGTTTTTTTTTGGTCAAGGTACAAGAGAAACTGAAGCAATGGTCTGATTCTTTTGCCGACGCCTTTGAAAGCGAGAGGTTTGATGAAGCTGTAAACTGTATTCGGAGAATGACTTATTACGAGAAAGCTTGTGAAGAAATTGTGAAGAAGCTATGAGGAAAGGAAAGCAGTCCCTCCCTTGAACCATTCTTTTTGTTCGTTTATTTATTAGCCTTGCCCAACTAAAGTATCTTCTTAGCTTCATGTTTTACTTTTTACTTATATTTAACTGAAGAGGTTGTAATAAAGAACATGGACGGATACGTTATTAAGAAAAGGATTTTATTTGGTCAGCATCATCAACCACATGGGAAAAAAAAAACTAAGACCTGAGAGTTCTCACGACAGCTAAGTTTGTATTTGTCTTTCAGACAACCAACAACACAGCCATGCAGCCAACCCATTTCCCATGTCCATGTGATTGAGTTAGAGACATCTAATCATAGTGATGATGATGATTCTGTTACCAAGTGCAAATATACCTTTCTCATAGTAAAAGCCAAGGAGTCCAAAAAGCAACAAATCCTTGAGATAAAAGAAAAAAAGGTTTATGTTCTCTCTTTTGTTTCCCCTTTTATTAATTGTACTTTCATTCTCATACACCACCAAATTAATTAAAAAATGATTGATATATCTAATTACAGTATTCATAACTCCAAGACTGAATATAAAACACCCCCCCCCCCCCAAAAAAATATTTAAGAAAAAGAAAAAGAAATATAAAACTCAAAAACCATATTTCTCCAATTCATGAGAAATTTTGTTTCTGAAGCATTGTTGTCTATTCACCAAAAGCCAAATCTTTAATCAGCTGCATTAAGAGAAAATCATGTTACCATTGCTAATCACTTTTAACAGATCAATGAACAAGAAACAAAGTTCAGACAAGCCTACCTTTTTGAATGTGTGTACATAATGTTCTTTGGCCTGTTTGCAGATTCACCGGCACTTGCTGAGATAAGAAGTGTCCTTTCCCAAAGCACCAAGCATTCTACAGGCTACTTCCAGCAGTTTCCCTGTTTGTTTCAATAACAACAATAACACCTTTATTAAGTCAAAGTCCATCACAATCACACACAATAACATCTCCATTGATTGTCCCCTTTCATTACTTTACAAAAAGCTACCAACAAAATATACAATAATTTAGATAACAAACCATCTTGAAGGTATGAAACGTGACAAGATTCTTATAGCCAGCTTAGCTAAGAGCCATAACCAAACATACACACAACAACAACAGTAAAGCCTAAACCTTTTTGGATTCTTGCTTGTGTTTAGTATCATCCAATATTTTTCAAATCTTTACTAGACCCATTACATTCTAAGACTTTCACATAACTACCATTCTCAAGATCTAATTTATCGACCCAAACCCTGTTGGATTAAATCAAACCTCAATCAAACAGCTACAGACTACTGCAGTTGAATGAATAAACATCTGATCAATTTACAAAAACTATGGATGCTTGATCACCTAATCTTGCCAATTCTAAACGCAGATACAAGATCAATGATTAATCAACGTACCTCTTCTCGGTTGAACAACTTTCTTAACCGATTTCTTGACAGATTCAACAGTCTCCTCCACTTCAGGGAACAAAACACCATCAACCCCCTGAACAGAAATCCGACCGTCCGTATAAATGTCCGGATCAAACAAATACGCCGACCTCTCACCGTCACCAAACTTAACCGAACCATCAGCTTCCTTAGCGGCAACCTTATGAGGAAAACGCAGCGTATCGAACCTCACCTTCCCAAACCTCCTCACAGAGTTATACATACTCTCCTCCGTCTGATACTCGGGGATGATATGGTAATACACGATCTGCTCCGGAGCTCCAGGCTCGCTCAGCTGATCCGTCGTCAGCTTCGCCATGGCTTCGTCGTTCGGAGCAAGAACCGTCAGCACGTAGCCTTCCGACACCAGCCGACCCATCTCCGTCGCGAGCGACGTCAGGTTCACAAGAATGTCCGCCATCTCGTTGTAGCCGCCGTAGTGCAGCAGCGTGTGGATGAAGTCCTTGACCTGAGCTTCGCCGTCGAAGTGGTGGTGCTTGCCTCCCGGTCCCGGCGCCGGCGCCGGAGCTAGCGACGGACCTGGAGCCATCGCGGATTGGATCGGAAGAGCCGGCGGGGATCCGGCGGGTACCGGAGCGGGTTTCTTCTTGAGACGGTTGGTTCTCGGGTCGACCTCCGGAGCTCCTTCCGGTAAGACGGCGGAGATTGATCGGAGGCTGCGGCGGCGGTTGAAATCCTCTTGAACGGAGCGAGGGATGAGAAGCCGCTCGATCCCGTGGATCAACCCGTCGGGTCGGGTCAAGTCGTCGGGTCGGATTATCTCGGCGGAGTCCACCGTCTTTTTGCCGTCTCCTTTGATCAGATGGAGATGATCGTTCGCTAGCGTGACGTGCTTGACCCGACCCGATTCTTCGGAAGGCCACTGGTCAGACCCGACCCGGGTGGGGATAATGTGGAACATGAGGAGTGTTTGGAGAGATTTGAGGTTGCCTGGCTCGAGCAAGAACCGCTTGAACTCAGGGTCGAGGTCACGCTCAAGAGCTTCGTTGCGAGGGGCGAAGATAGTGATGTTGTGGCGACCGACGGCTTCTTCGAGTGTCTGAAGGAGGAGAGCCTTCTCGACTAGCTCGGAGAGTTCAGTGTAACGAGAGTCGAGGAGAGCTACGAGGACGGAGTTGGAGTTGATCTGACCCGACCCGGATGAGGGATTCGTGTTCTTGGATAATGCAGATGCTGAGGAGGAGGAGAAGAAGAAGAGGAGGAAAAGAACGAGACTAGTGACGGCGGAGCCACCACCGTAGATACGGCGATCCATGGGAGCACTGTTAGATCGAATAATCAGAAAGAGTTTATTTTTTTCTTTTTTTCTTTTTTTCTTTTTTTGCTTTTTTTTGTTATTCTTCTTGAAGTGTCGGCGATGGCAAGTGGAAGTGTGTGTGAGTGCGAGATGAGTTTGGTTGTGTGTCTGTGTTGTGTGTAGTTTTGGTTTTAGACCTTTCGGACCAGGCTGGTGTAGGGACCCACCCAATTTTTTATAATGTTCGGTGCTGACTTCATCTCCACTCAGCTCAGCTTGGCTTAAATTTCCTTTCAATTTTTTTTTTGTTTTTGTAAGCAAAATTCTAGACACTTCGCATAAATTACGTAATTTGGTATTAGGGAATGATGTAGTTATTCGATGATACTTAACTTACAGTGAAATTAAAGAGAAGGAAAGCTAAAAGAGGCCTGCGAGTGTGAGATGAGTGAATGTAGTTTCGAAGCAAAGGGTAAGCCGAGGAACGCGTGGCTCTGTCGGTTTGGGACGTAAACATCAATCTAAATAGTAAAAGTACGCCTTTTAGGTTTTGTGAATCATATGCTCCCTCCAGTAATCTCCCCGTCGGAAACTACTGTCACGTGCCCTACGTGAACGTAAAAGTCACGTCCAAAAGAAGCATCTACAGCGTTACTTTTCCCTGTGACCACCAGAAGGAGAACATGGGCTTTGATATTTAACTTGGGCCAACAGGCCCGTTTAGCAAGTTCTGAGTTATTTTGTGTTAACCAACACTTATTTTACAGATTTATTTTTAAAAAATAGGAAAAATTTAAGAGGATATTAATTTATCATTGATTGACCAATACAAATCAGTTTATTGTTTTATACAATAGTTGGAATATTTCCGAAATTACACCAATGTATTATCAGATCTCATAGAGACAGTATACAAACATAGTAATTATAGATATGAAGTTATGAACCCAAAAAGAATCACCAAACTAAAAGGCCTATTATGTATCAACACCGGCCCAATATTCTCAAAGGAAGAAGAAACGATGCCACCACATGCAACCTACTGTTCACACCTGTCCCATCGTCTCTCTCCATGTCTTAACGACAAAGGAAGTATGGGCGAAAACCAATAACGTAATAATTAATTACGATACATTCCTCGCTTGAAGATAAGTTGAGAAAAGAATCAGTCTCGTCTCTTCTACGGCGTTGAAGAGAATCTAAAGAGATCATCATCTGATGGGTCTTCTCTCCAACAGGTTCCATCTTCTTATACTTTGGTTCTTCTTATTACTCTGCGATCATCTCATTTTTTTGTGTCTCGTTTGTGTTCGAACAGAATTGATCGATCATGTTTGAAACCTGGGGATCATATCTATTCGTGGAGAACTGCTTACATCTATGCCCATCACGGTATCTAACTCCTCTTCGTTTTCGAATCAACCAATGAATCTATCTTTGCATTCTTATAACTTTAAATGTAATTGTAGCTGTCTAGTGTTTAAAATTGATCTGAGAAAATTAGGGTTTTTGTAGATTGCGCCGATCATTTAGGGTTAATGATTGATCCGATCACTCTGAGGCTATTTTCGGTATTACACTAGATCATGTAATAATATGTTTTTTTATGTTAAGTAGGTATCTATGTTGGAGATGACAGAGTCATCCATTTCACAAGACGTGGCCAAGAAGTTGGAACCGGAACCGTTCTCGATCTCATACTCGTGAGCTCAGGCCCATCGCGAGCCCACACGCACTGTCCAACGTGCGTTCCACCCAACGAAGGCCACGGCGTCGTTTCCTCGTGCCTAAACTGTTTCCTAGCCGGCGGCGTCTTGTACCGCTTCGAGTACTCCGTCAACGCCGCTCACTTCCTCGCCAAAGCCCGTGGAGGCACCTGCACGCTCGCGGTCTCCGACCCCAACGACAGAGTCGTCCACCGGGCCAACCACCTCCTTCGAAACGGGTTCGGATGCTACGATGTTTTCAAGAACAACTGCGAGGATTTCGCGATATATTGCAAGACGGGGTTGCTTGTTCTCGAAGGAAGGACGATGGGGCAGAGCGGTCAGGCTGTTTCGATCATCGGCGGGCCGATCGCTGCTGTTTTGTCCACGCCGATGAGGCTTGTGACGACGAATATCTATGGGATGGCTGCGACGGCGGTCGGTGTGTACTGTGCGAGTAGGTACGCTACTGATATCGGAATGAGAGCTGACGTAGCGAAAGTTGAAGTGGAGGATCTCACAAGGAGGCTCTCTGTAGGGTTGTTCCAAGTGATTGAGCCTACAGTGGCAGTCGTAGCTTTGCCAAACGCAAGTTGATAGATAAAGCATAAGCTTCATCTGTTACTTTCTTGTTTCAGTGATGTATCATGTGTTGTTTCCAGTTACCTTTCGTATCCAAAACATTCTAATAAGCAAACTCTACTTGGATACTTATATCTTTCTCAAGAACAAGTGATTGTTGTGTGTAATATAATGTTGATACCGGTTTTATATAAATTCTTATCAAATATAAACCATTGGTGCTATTCGGTTTGTTTTGGGATGAATTTGATTGCGGTTTACTTCGGTTCGAATTGTGATATAGTTCTCTCATTTAGGTTTATAATTTTTTGATGTATTTGAAAGGCAAAAATGTGAATAAAAATATTTACGAAAAGATGTTAACCAAAAAAGTGAATAAAATATTACCAAAATAAAATATATTTTTTTCCCTCAAAACGAATAGTGTAGAATTTCCTTTTTCATAAATGAAAATTGTACAATTCTATAGTTTCTGAATATTTTTATATTTGATCATCATATTCTATTCTTTTGCATGAATTTCCATTTTTCTCATATGTTCATTAAGTTCCTTTTTGGTTGCACAATACAAATATGTATGAAACCCTACCATGAGTCCACCAATAGTACACGTACTTGAACAGCATCCTCAACTTCTGCCTTCTCCACCAACCACCGTCATCACCACCGGAACTTCAATATGGCCGTAAAAGAATGTGGCTCTCACGGAAGCAGCAACTCACCCCGCCTCCTCAACTTCCTCCGTCGTTATATCATATGGTTGATAATACTCATTGTCGTGACCATCATTGGAAGTGTCCTAGCTTGGATAACTCTACACACACCAAAGCCACGCTTCATCCTCCAAGACGCCACCGTCTTCTCCTTCAACGTCTCCGGCGACCCACCGAACCTACTCACCTCCAGCATCCAAACCACTCTCATCTCTCGCAACGACAAGACAGGAATCTACTACGACCGTCTCGACGTCTACGCTTCTTACCAGGACCAGCAGATCACTCTCCCCACGTCGATCCCGGCGGTTTATCAGGGACACGAAGAGGTCAACGTCTGGTCTCCTTTCATCGGTGGAAGATCCGTCCCCATCGCTCGGACGAACGGTTTGTCTCTTGTTCAGGAACAGTCACGTGGCGCTGTCAAGGTGTTGGTTCATATCGACGGGAAGATTCGTTGGAAAGTTGGTCCTTTGATCACCAGGACGTCTCATCTCTTCGTTAAGTGTCCTGCGTTAATCAGTTTCGGGAATAGCGCCGCCGGAGCTATCGTCTCGGGTAGAGGCGTCAAGTATACGCTCGTTACCGTCTGCAGTGTTAGTGTCTGAAAAACGACGACTGACTTGGTTTTTAACAATAATGATTTTGTAGCAGTTGTTTACCATGAATTTACATTCGTTTGCTAATCTAGTATTATTTTTATATATATAATTTGCTTGACTTCTCTTAGTTAAGAAAAATGAACCATTTGAAAACACGTCTTCACCTAATCTTCGTCTGCAGATACATACAAGTCTTGCCTAAATTTTGTATTTTTCTGTGAAGTTTTGCGATAGTTTAGTTTCGTCACACTTTTTTTTTCTTGGCCTTTATTTTAAGTTTATTGATATTCTTCATTCGTTTCCAAGCTAATTGTCTAGTTTCCGAAACTCTATAACTTAGCTACTTTATTAACATGCGCTTTAGAAGTATATCTTAACAGGAATCTTTCGTTAATTATATTTTGTTAAATTAAAATCTCATTTGAAAAACTTTCATATGAGAATCTCCGAACAAATATTAATATAACTGATGAAAAACTCGTCTTGAAGTAGTTTTAACGTGGATGATTTCAGAGCAGTCTCTTTTAACGAAGTTTCTTGGAAGGTTATATTACATTGTAAAATAGATGGTTTTCTTTACAGTTCCCAAACCAACTACTGCACGAAGGATCATTACATTCCCACATGTATACATCACCATTGTCATTTTATGAAATATTCACGTATACATAAATTTTAGTATACGGAAAAGACCAATGCCCCGTTAATCACCAAATTCTCTTAGATTTTAATAAGAAAGTGCTTAAACAATTATTATGATCTTATTCATTACTATTTAGTTTGAACAAAAGAAGAATTTAGATAGCCAAACTAAAGAGGGAAACCAAAAAAACAATCAAAGTAAAAATTTTGAATGTTTGGTAAATTGGTATTCATAAAAACTGTGCCGTAACTAGGAAGTAACCTCTAATTAATCAATTCACCTTACGATATCAAAACGCGCGCGTCACCTTTGACTTTGAAAAACAAAACCGCGTCAGTTTAATCGTGTTTTATCTAATACACGCTATCTCTACACTGTATAAATAGACCCTCTTGTTCATTTACACTCAAATAACAATTCAATTTCGACTTTCTCAAAACATTACACACAAAGAGAAACTTTCTCTAGAGTCATTTCATTTCATCTGAATCCATGGGAGACAGGCAACCGCACTTGAACGGTGCGTACTACGGGCCATCGATTCCTCCGCCGACGAAAACCTCTCACAGCCACGGCAGACGCGGCGGTGGATGCTGCTGTGTAGGTGACTGTCTCGGCTGTTGCGGCTGCTGCATCTTAAGCGTCATATTCAACATCCTCATAGCCCTAGCCGTCGTCGTAGGCATAGCCGCTTTGATCATCTGGCTAATCTTCCGACCAAACGCCATCAAGTTCCACGTCACCGACGCCAAGCTCACTCAGTTCACGCTCGGCACGGACAACAACCTCCAATACAATCTAGACCTCAACTTCACGATCCGAAACCCTAATCGACGGATCGGTGTTTACTATGATCAGATCGAGGTCAGAGGCTACTACGGTGACCAGCGTTTCGGAGCAAGTAACATCTCGCCGTTCTACCAGGGGCACAAGAACACGACGGTGGTCGGAACTAACCTCGCTGGACGGAGCTTGGCGGTGCTTAACGGCGGAGATAGGAGGGATCTTGACGAGGATGTGAAGTCCGGGATCTACAGGATCGATGCGAAGCCGAGACTTAAGATTAGGTTTAAGTTTGGGTTGATCAAGTCTTGGAAGTTCAAGCCGAAGATCAGGTGTGATCTCAAGGTTCCTCTCAGTTCCT
Source organism: Raphanus sativus (assembly GCF_000801105.2). NCBI lineage: Eukaryota > Viridiplantae > Streptophyta > Magnoliopsida > Brassicales > Brassicaceae > Raphanus > Raphanus sativus. The sequence continues at coordinate 27,386,034 of NC_079513.1, forward strand.
CTAACACGACCAGCGGGTTTCAGTTCCAGCGGACCAAGTAAGACGTTGACTTTTGATGCTAGTCAAAGTCAATACTTTGTTGTCTCCGATATGATGAATTTATATAGACATTTGTTTATTTTTGGTTTAGAATGGTTTCTTTATTATTTTTAATACATGATGGACTTTGTGTGATATCATTGGAGAGGCATTTCTTGTGTAATAATCTTTTATTGTATGGTTCCATGTAAATTAAATAGCAGCTGCTAGATGTGTTTATAACCAGCTTTGAAGCACTTAGATTAAACAAATCAATATTGTAGAAGCCATCTAAATCCAGACCTGATCAAATATGTTTTTTCTTATTTATTTGCATGGTCAGAATAGTCTACTACCTGGCCTTGTTCAAAACTATTTACACAAGCGAAAACATAAACAGAAAAACATAGAAATACCAGTTTCTTTACTAATTTCAGAAGAATTTGATAGCAGAAACCGAAGGAATGAGGACAAAGTTAAAAAAGATTTCCAAACAAATATTTTTGGCAAACTCACTTCCAACACAACACCAAACATTTGTTGATTTGTTCTATGATAGCCTATAAAAACTGTAAAAAAAAATAGTCAATATCAATTTTATAGAACTTTTTTTTTTTTTGCCAAAATGTAAATATCATTGAATGAAAAGAGCTTTTACAAGAAAGATTTAGTTTTTGGACACCAACCTGGCAAAAAAAGGAAAAACAGGTTGGGTTCTTGAGATTTTACAACAGAAACAGAAACATTCAAGTTAGCCACATCTGCATAAGAGAATTGAAACTTCTTCTTGATCTCCTAGCTGAAATGATGTTCCTTAGTTCTCTATCAATGCCCTTGAATACAACAGAAGCAGGCACTGATATTTGGTTGTGCACAAGATTGTTCCTCTGCTTCCACAAGTGAAAGATGACAGTATGAACCGCTAGCTTCCTCAAAAGTGTAAGCCTGTTGGACCGAGATGATCTGATCCAAGAGAGGAGCTCTGACCAAGTCGTGAAGATTGCATGAGGAGGAGTGCATCTGAGGAGCACTTCACGCCAGACCTGCTTGCTGAACTCACAAGAAAGCATAAGGTGATCACGGGTTTCATCATGGTTGGAGCAGAACGGGCAGGCCGGAGAGATTGGTAGACCCCAAGAAACCAGTCTTGATCTCGTCGGCAGCCTGTCATAGTTAGTGACCCACATAGTGAATGCAAGTTTAGGAATGGCTCCTTTGAACCATACAACATCCACCCATTCTTTAGGCTCCTCTCTCGGTCTCAATGCCTCCCAAGTGGACGCAGACCTGAAAGTAAGCAATGAAGTATCAGCAGCATGCCATTCATATTGATCGGGCTCTATCAAATCAAGAGGGAGAGTGATAGTGGTTAGAAAAATATGAAGCTCCACTTCCTTTTGTGATCTTGGGTGAGGCAGCTGCCAATTACCCTCCGTTATTGCATCCGCTACAACGGCGTGAGGCCTCACTCTTAAAGCTCTCGGACCCGTAGGCCCAATGTGATCAATCAGCTGCCCAAAGGGTGTCCATACGTCATACCAAAAGCTTGCGCTTCTACCATTCCCAAGCCTGATCTTGCAGAATTGGATAGCTAAAGGCCTTAGATCAAGAAGTTTTTTCCAGACCCATGAATCCGTTGCCGTTGGTTCCACTGTCCAGAAAGATTTGTTAATCAGATGCGTTGATCTGTGCCAGTCTGCCCATAAGGATGAATCGTCGGCTTTAGACAGCAGCAACCAGATGAATTTTAGACATAAAACTTTATTCCAGACCAATAAACTCCTTAGCCCAAGACCATCTTCCTCTTTAGGTAAACACACCGTAGACCATGCTATCTTTGCCACTCCTCTCTTCTCAATATTTCCTGACCAAAGAAACCTGGAGCAGAGTGACTCGATGCTTTTGATACAACCTTTAGGAAGGATGTACGCCGATAACCAAAACGTTACAGTGCCGAAAATTACAGTCTTGAGCAGCTGTAATCTCCCTGCAAACGAAAGAATCTTCGCCGACCAGGACTGAAACCTTGAGGAGAGCTTAAGCATTAAAGGCGCATACTCAGAGATTCTTAGTTTTCTGCTCATAAGAGGTAGGCCGAGGTACCTGATAGGGAACTTACCAGAAGGGAATCCGTAGCTCGTAATAGCAGCTGATTCCGATTGGTTAATTCCTGAGGTAAACAACTCAGTCTTGGTAGGGTTCATCTGTAAGCCAGACCATGAAGCGAAGTCGTCGAGGCACTCTGAAATTCCATGCAAGCTGTTGCTTGTGCCATCGAAAAATACCATAACGTCATCCACAAACATCAGGTGCGAAATCTTTAATTGTTCTGTTCTTGGGTGATAGCCACTCAATCCAGCTTCATAACGAGACAAAAGCAGTCTAGATAGGCATTCCATAGCGAGCACAAACAGATAAGGCGAGAGCGGATCCCCTTGACGGATGCCTTTAGTGCTCTGAAAGAAGCCTCCTGTAACACCATTAACAGACACAGAGAAGGACGCAGTAGACAAGCATTCAGAGATAAGGCAGATGTATCTTTCGGGGATCGCAAGAGCCCGAAGAGAAGCTAAAATAAAATCCCAGCGAACGGAGTCAAACGCTTTCCTCAGGTCCACCTTGAGCATACCTCTAGGAGACAGGGCCTGCGTGTTGTAGCCATCCACTAGATCAGTAGCAAGTAACACATTTTCAGCTAATAGCCTTCCCGGAAGAAACGCAGACTGTGATTTAGAGACCATCAACGGGAGAATCTCTTTAAGCCTTGATGCAAGCAGTTTGGAGATTACCTTATAGACAGTATTAAGACACGAGATAGGCCTGAAGTCTGTTGTTACTGCTGCATTAATCTTCTTAGGAATGAGAACCAAGTTTGCTGTGTTCCACTGTTTTAAAAGCCTTCCAGACTTGAAAAACTCCATGATTGCTTCAGTCACTTCTGCGCCAATAATAGACCACGTAGCTGTGAAGAACTCCGAGGAGTACCCATCAGGTCCACCTGATTTATTTTTAGGCAAGGAGAAGAACGCAAGCTTAATATCCTCTGCTGAGAAGGGCTCTGCAAACCACTGCACTTGGGCTGCCGAGCACTTGAAGTCGAACAGCAAGTCGAGGTCACTTTGAATAAACAATGGCTGCGACACCGGGCTTCCTAGCAGATCGGAAAAATAGTCAACGCAGAGACTGTGGATGCCAGATTGAGACTCAACTCGTTCTCCCGTGTCCGATATCAGATAATGGATATGATTAACAGCTTGACGCGAGGCTGCATAGCGATGAAAAAGCCTGGAGTTACCATCACCGCACGATAACCAACTGATGCTGGTTTTCTGAAAAAAGAAAGCCGTCTCAGCAACAGCGAGCTCTTCCCATTCTTCCTGAGCCTGAAGCTCTTTAGCTGCATTTGAAGTTGAGGGGAGGGATAGCATAGTCTGCTGTGCCTGCTGAAGTTTGTCGTGAGCCTGAGCCGTTCTTTTCTCAATACCGGAGTAATTAACTTTGGTGAACTCCCTTATGACGTTCTTCAATAGCTTAAGCTTTTTAGCCACCCTGTACATTGCAGAGCCAGTGATATTAAAAGAGAACCAACCAGTACAGATAGAGGCTAGAAAATCCGGGTTTTTGATGAGGTAATTATAGAATCTGAAAGGCTTCTTAGCCCTCGGGTTCTGAGGCTCCAGAGTAATAGTCAATACTGCATGATCAGAGAAGCTCGGAGTGCCTACAAAGGCCACAGAAGAAGGGAACGTGTTATACCATTCGTCATTTACCAGGCTCCTGTCCAGCTTTTTAGCCAATGGCGCCAGCTTCCTTTTGTTCCACCAGGTGAAGGTCGGCCCTCTGTAGTTAAGGTCGTCTACGTTTACATCCATGAGACACTGATTAAACTCACGCGTCCGTTTGTCCATGTTAAGCGTTGGAAGCAAAGAATGCTCCATGGGATCTCGTATCTGATTGAAGTCCCCAAGTATCAGCCAAGGTTTCGTATCCATTCCATGAGAAGAAGCAAAGGCTGTTAGCTCAGACCACAGCAAAGATCGCTCCTTCGGGTCGTTAGAAGCATAGACAACAGTAATAAAAACCTTAGACTGCAGAAGAGAAGGCCAAGTAACCTCTGCTGTGATCATCTGAAGGGATTTGGAGATAATTGTTACCAAAAGGGATGGGTGCCAGACTAGCCAAATCTTTCCCAACGGAGAGAACCCATAATTGTCTTCAGCCGACCATCCCGGAAAAATTTGAGAAATAAATTTGTTTCTCTTAGAACTCTTAACATGCGTCTCTATAATGCCGCCAAAAAGAGGATAGTTCTTCCGATACCACTTACTTAGACCGCTACGGTGACTATATTTATTTAAACCGCTGACGTTCCAACAAAAAATATCTGTCGACATAAGCTAATTTAAGCTGGGGCCCCTGCCCCGACATCCTTTCTGACCAGAGAACTTAAGACCTGAAGACTTCTTCTTATTCCTAACCAGCTGATAACCCAGTTCCAACTCATGCATATTAAACTCTCCTTCCTCTAACTCGGAGGCCGAAGATTCCACGTCTGAGGAGTCAGGTTGAATATCAGACTTAGAAGAAGCTGAGTTGCCAGAACGACTCGCCGACCTTGTGGACCTTGCAGACTTAGTAGCTGGCTTGGAGCTTGATTCCCCCACTACCTTGTCTTTTTCTGTGCCAAGTTTGGAGTTCATCGAGACCTCTGTTTGAACCACTTCTGTCTGAGGAGCAACACTGGAGCTAGCTTGAACTGCCGTAGGCTCAGAGTTAATGGCGCCTACAGGCTCAACCTCCCTCCACACCTGCTTCTCTTTCGATCTTCCCCTTCTTGTTTTCCTGCCTTTAGAGTCACTTCTCTGCTACTTGGGGCAGTTTTCAGTAGCGTGACCTTCAGCTTTACAAAGAGCACAGGTTTTGGTCGCTGATGGGCAGCGCTTGGAGACATGACCAACCTCCTTGCAGATACCACAGACAGGCGGCATCCAATTAGGACTAGAGACCAATACTCTGCTGACTGCACCTGACTGAAACTGGACATTAACAGCTTCCGGGAGAGGTTTCCGTGGATCAATTATTGTGAAGACCTTAGCAACCTCAAGATTCGTCTTGTTTGCTGTCGTTGGATGCAAGAACTTCGGCTGTCCTACGAGGCCTGCAATTCTTTCAAGACCGTCCTCGTTAAAGAACTGGAGAGGAACATTTCTGAGCTCCAACCAAATAGGAGCTGATGTGAGCTCTGGTTTTGAAGGCACCACTCCCGGTTCCCATTTGTCAACAAACATCGTTTGACCCTCGATCTGCCAGAGACGCTGAGTGATGACCCTGTGACGTGTAGCTGCGTTTGGAATTCTGAACAAGAACGCAAAGCCTTCCATTTTCGACACCGCTATGTCTCTGTAGTTCTTGCTCCATATTCCGTTAACTATGTTGTGGAGCGTACCTTGTGATGGGGGATCCGAGTAGAATTGGCCCAACACAAAAGGCTCCCATGATTTCCGGTTTTTCTCTATTACAGAGTTCGGAATCATTATACATGCTTCTCCCGACGGCAGCGTAAACGCTTCACCTTTCCTCGAGAGTCGCTTACCCTTCGCGTGTGCGCACCAGGTGTCTTCCGGAGCTTTGACAGTGAGAGCAGGAAGGTTGATTTGAGGAGAGCTGTTTATAGGTGGGGAGGTTTTTGCATCACTTGGAGCAGTCTTGTTCACCACCTGTTGCTCTGAACCTCCATTAGCTTGAGTAGCCAAAGGGGGTGCCATTTCAGCATCACGCGAGCTCGAGGTTTGCAGCTTGGCTTCAGCGTTTGCTATAGTCATGGTGTCCGTTTGGGAAGGTTCAGCTGCAACGCAGGGTTCCTTTTCCACCATTACAACAGAGGAGCTGAGGGCTAAGGCACCGGAGCTCGACTCTAGGTTAATACCTTCACTATCAACGCGTGCTGGAGATGGATCTGCCACCGGAGCAGCGATCTCTGTCTCGGAGGACAGGTTGACGTTGAGGTCGGAACCTGAATCTGAGGATTCAATTGATTGTTGAGCATCCACGGCGGCAGAGGAGCCGATTTGGGCATCAGAAACAATCTTTGAATCAGAGAGGGGCTCGACATGATTTTCCGAGGTTGACTTCACCGGAGGAGAATCCCGCGAAGCCTGCGGTGGTGATTTCGGTGGAGTCTTGGCTGGGGATTTTTTGGGTTTCTTCTTCTTCATCTGCTGCGGCGGAGACGGAGCAGATAGCTGGGCGAGGAGGCGGCTTCTGATTAGCCGCCGGTGAGTAGAACGCTAGAAGCGAAATATGATGAACCACAACGACATACAATTGGGCAGTGAGTACTACTATTTTAGTTCGGTTTTCTTCTATATCGTCTTAGGCCCATTTTTATCTTACTACTTGCCTACTTGAGTCGAAATTGCCTACTTGGAGTCGAAATTCTGAGACTAGATGGCCACTTGCGCAAAGATGCTTGTGCCTAAATCCATGTACATTCATCTTGTTTAGGTGATGAGTCAAACAATAGGACTTTATCATGGTTTCTTTGTAACGAAGAAGAAATGTACAGTAAAACTTCTATAAATTAATAATGTTGGAACTTTAGAATTTTATTAACTTATAGAGATATTAATTTATAAAAAAAAATATTTTTTAGATTGTATCCATTTTTGAATATTTTTGTTTATAGAAAAGAAAAATATTTGACTTTTGTATTGTTTAGTTATCTTATTTGGTGTATATTTTTATGTTGTTATGTGGTTTTCGACATATTTTACTAAATATTTTTAAGATATAGTAAAATATTAGAAAGCATATGTATTTTCATCGTGAATATAGTATAATATTTAGTTTGTACTTATATAAATATATATATATATTATTAACTTTTGATTTTAATGGGACTATATATTTACATGGGAGTTTTAAAAATATTATTATTTATTATTTTATCGATTTGTATCATATTTTACATCGGTCCAAATTGGGACTGATGAAATTTATTAATTTATAGAGATTATTAATTTATGGAGTATTAATTATAGAGGTTCTACTGTATATGTTATATAAACATATAGTATATCATTTGTTAATTGGATGAGTTAATCACGTTATAAGCTTACGTTAATAATGGAAATAAACTATTTTAAATTTACATTGGCCATATTATATATGATATCAATTACTAATCAAGTATTAGGAAAATAATGATTATTATGGTTGGTTGGATATCCGAATATATTTCAAGATATTTCATCTAATCTTCACACCCACTTCTTTGATATATCTTTGTATGTATGTAAAGTATTTTACATATAGAGAACATGATTGATTTTTCATAAACGTTGTCTTGTTGCTATGAAGAATCTAAAGAGTACGACATTTATCAATACAATTTGACTTGTTCGGGAAGTAACCACCTGAAGAAAAGAAAAAAAAACAGGAGAAGGGTTAAGACTACTAATAAAATGACTAAAAAGATAAAATCACAAAGACTATAGTAATATAAACCAACACGGCAATAGCGGTGAATACAGTCATCAGGCTTACAATGTCATAATATTAAATTAAAGTCTTCTTACACACATTCGTTTTTTTATAACGGGTTTTAAATAAATTTTCAAATCTACCACAACTTGAATATCAAGTAACAGTTATCACGTCATGGCTAGTCCCAGAGGCTTCTTCAGGCTTCGAATAGGGCACGGCTTGGACGGTCAACTTGAAGCCGCCTCCGAGGTCGGTTCCATTCAACTGGACAGCTCGGTGCACGGAGCCTAACCCATACAGGTGGACGAGGGCACGGCTGCAGAAACAGGAAGCAAAGAAAGCATTAAAAATAGGTTTTACACAAGGGAGTAATTGAGAGAAGGTTTTAGCAGAACAAGGTTGTAATAACCTGTAGAGGACGAGGATGTCCGTGATTTCACCACACGAAGCGAAGTGCTTCCTCAAAGCACTCTTGAGGTCGTCTTGAGGAAGAGAAAGGTCATATCCAGTAACGGATATGGCTTGGCTCCTACAAGAAAAGAACATTACAAGAGATTATTAACCATCATCAGTTTCAAACTCAGAATCAAACAAAAATAAAGAGAGAAGTCAACAAAGAGGATTTACCTTTTCCTTTGGAAGTCAGCCACATATCTAGCAGCTCGAACCGATGTGCTCAACCCATCGGTGTGCTCCTCAACTGGAGAAACAGTCAGCTTCCTTCCTCCAACTTCACTTCCGTCAAGAAGTGAAGCTTTCTCTTTGGCCCCTTCTCCGCGAAGGACAACAACCCAAGGACTTGCCATGAATTTATCAGTTAATTAGAAGTGTTCATTTCAAAAATATCCCAAAAAGAAAAGAAACCTTACAAACCTGATGACCTGTTTTCTCACACGATCTATCTTGAACTCGATGTGGTCCACTTCTCCGCAGGTTTTGAAGAGATCTTGCAAAGAAGTGTAGAGCTCAACAGGATCAGCAGATGTGTTGAACCCCTCAACACTGATCCTAATCTGGCTCTCCTGGTAATCAAACAAGGACTTCATACTCTCAACGAACTTATCCGTATCCCCGTCCAAAGTACTGTGATAACTGGGGGACAAAAACAACACATACAAAACAACGTTACTGAATTGATATGATTGGGACAAGACACATTTCTCAGACACACAAACAACGTTATCAACGTGAGTGACATGAACAAGACAACATCTCACAAATGCAAAACCAGTCAACGTTACGTTACTAACACAATTGGGACAATATTATCAGCTTGACATGAACGAGATATCTCACAGATACAAAAAGCCAACAGACACAAATCTCAGACACACAAACAAAGCAACCAATATTATCAACGTGACGTGAACGAGACATCTCACAGATTCCAAGAAAAAGAAAAGCAATCGAATTTTACCGTTGTTGTTCTGATTCGACTGGAACAGTACGACTGTCTTGCAAGGTCAGCCCCTAAGGTACAAGATGAACAAAAAAAAAGGAAACCATATTCATTGAGAGCAAAAAGAACATTAAGATAATAAGGAAAAGAAGAAGACGATTACTTACTTCGATCCCGGATCCTTCCATCTTAGATAAGTCGAGAAGATAAGAAATGACTTTTGCTAGGGTTTCGAGAACCGCGGCGTTGTTTTTTTTTTAAAATTAGATTATTAGATTAGATTCGGTCGGAAGAATGTTTTTATATCGTCTCCATGCATTTACCCTCGTTTAGGAACAACCGTCATTTCCCTTTTAAATAACGATTGGGCCTTGCAGGCCTGACCTATAAGCCCATCCTAATAATCTTACAAATTTTATTTTTATCAAAAGTTTTATTTTTATTAAAAAGTTCAATAAAATTAAAAAGGTTACAAACGTTTTAAACTTTTTATAAAAATAAAACTTTTTAAAATGTTTTTTATAAAGTTAGTTTAAAATGTTTATTAAATTTTTTTTGTAAAGTTTTATTTTTATTTTTATAAAGTTTAATTTTTTTATTTAATTAAAGTTTTATTAAAACGTTTTAAACTTTTTATAACAATAAAACTTTGTAAAGATTTTTTTAATAATTTTATTTAACGTTTTTATTAAAAACTTTGTAAATTATTTTTATTTTTACAAAATTTATTTTTATTAAAAAAAAAAAGTTTTATTTTATTTTCCCTTTTCAAAACGTCTTTAATTAAATTTTTTAAAATTATTTTAGTTTAATGTGTCTAATAAAAACTTTAAACAAACTTTATAAAATTTGTAAACTTTATAAAAATAAAAAAAAAAATTAAAAAAGTTTTTAATAAAAAATTTAAACAAACTTTATAAAAATACATTTAAAATTTTTTATTTCATTAAAAAGTTTGATAAAATTAAAAAGCTTACAAATATTTTAAACTTTTTATAAAAAATAAAATTTTGTAAACTGTTTTTTATTAGGTCGATTTAACGTTTTTATTAAAAAATTGTAAATTATTTTTATTTTTATTAAGTTTTAAAATTTTTATTTTTATTAAAAAAATATAGATTTTTTATTTTTATTTTCTCTTTTAAATGTTTTTAATTTTATTTTTTAAATTCTATTAGTTTAATGTGTTTAATTAGATTAATCAATGGTTAATTTTGGAATTATGAAAAAAATTATACCAAAGAAACAATTAAATGATTGTTTTATATTATAAAGACAATCATGCTGAATTTTTGTTTCGTTTTGACAATTTTTCAAAAAAGAAAAAAAACTTATAACTCCGTTCACCATGTTATGAGTAGCCTCTGGTATGTATTTATGTTTGTACAAGCTGTGTCATTGATAAATATATTGAATGTCAATCAAGCTGTAGTTGACAAACAAAATATCAAGTTCTGATTCTCATACATTGTTAGAGACTGATGACTCTAATAATATATCATCTGTTCTTCTTTTTTTTGTTGATTTGTGAAATTTATCGAAGAGATGTTCATAAGTAAATTTATTGATTCCCACCGAAAAAAGAAAAGAAACCTAACTGTTCAAAGTTCATCAGCAACACAACCACGACTGTTAAAACATGTACCTAATAGTAATATAAGTTTTTTTCATTTTTATTCGATAAGTATTTGGTTTACATTTTTTTTTTTTTTTTTGACAACGTATTTGGTTTACATATGTCTAATTTGCTTGACCTTTCTTATTTAAAATAAATGTACCATTTGAAAACAAGTCTTCACCCGATCTTCGTCAGCAATTACATACGCGTCTTTCCTAAATTTGTATTTTCTGTGGAATTTTGCGACAGTTTGTTTCTTCACACTTTTTTTGCTTGGCCTCTATTTAAAGCTTATTGATGTTCATTCGTTTCCTAGCGCTATTGCTCAAGTCTTAATTTTGTCTAGTTTCCGAAACTCTAAAGCTTGGCTACGTTATAACATATGCTTTAGAAGTATCTTAACAGGAATCTTTTATTAATTGTATTAATATTTAATTATTTTTAAGCTAAAACCCATTTGAAAAACTTTCATACGAGAGCTTCATTCTCCAAACAAATATTAATATATAACTGATGAAAATCTCGCTTTGAAATAGTTTTAATGTGGATGATTCTAGAGCAGTCTCTTTAAACGAAGTTTGTTGGAAGGTTATATTACATGGTAATGGTATGATGGTAAACATGGTTTTCTTTACAATTCTCACACCAGCTACTGCGCGAAGGATCGTTACATTCCCACATGTATACATCACAATTGTCATTTTATAAATATTCACGTATACATAATTTTTTTGTTTTACGATATTTATTCATAATCAAATTTTGAGAATATTCCAAGTAAACGTATACTTAGACAAAATAAAATAGTTTTTATTTTTTTATAAAGAATTCCAAAATAAAGTTGTCTGCTAAAGATGTGTATAATCAACGTTTTAAGCACTTTAATTAAATAAATCAATATAGAAGCCATGATAAATCAATGGGGAAGCACACATGTTTTTTTCTAATTTATTTGCATGGTCAAAATAGTCTGCTTTCTGGCCTTGTTCAAAACTATTTACACAAGCGAAAACATAAACAGAAAACATATAGAAACACCGATTTCTTTATTAATTTCAGAAGAATTTGATATCAGAAACCTAAGGAATGAGGACAAAGTTAATAAAGATTTCCAAACATATGTTTTGGCAAAAATAAACAAACTCACCTCTCCAATACAACACCAAACATTTGTTGATTTGTTCTATGACAGCCTATAAAAAGTTGTAAAAAAATACAATATCAATTTTATAGAATTTTCAAGAGTAGAAGGCTAGAAGAGAAAATATGATGAACCACAGCGACATACTATTGGGCAGTGAGTACTACTATTTCAGTTTGGTTTTCTTATATATCGTCTTAGGCCCATTTTTATCTTAATACTTGCCTACTTGGAGTCGAAATTCTGAGACAAGGTGGCCTAAGCCACTTGCGCAAAGATGCTGGTGTCGAAATCCATGTACATTCATCTTGTTTAGGTGATGGGTCAAACAATAGGACTTTATCATGGTTTCTTAGTAATGAAGAAGAAATGTATATGCTATGTAAACATATAATATATCGTTTATTAATTAGATGAGTTAATCACGTTAGAAGCTTACGTTAACAATGGAAATAAAAATATTTTAAATTTACATTGGCCATATTATATATGATATCATTACTAATCAAGTATTAGGAAAATAATGATTATTATGGTTGGTTGGATATCCGAATATATTTCATCAAATCTTCACACCCACTTCGATAATATATCTTTGTCTATATATAAAGTACTTTACATATAAAGAATTTTGCAATTATTAGCTAAATAAACACTTGGATGGGTTCATACAATGTGAATGACTCACATCCAATCAGAAAATACGAAGAAAGTAAACGTTTCTCTATTATAAGCAAAGATAATGACAAATGTCCACATTATAGACATCAATGATTAGACTGGACCTCATATTTACACACAAACCCACTCAGCCACAAACACAAAGAGAAGACGAAGAAGAAGAAGACTATGGAGACTCCACCGTCGTCAACACCACTCCGCCGTAGAAACTCCATATCCACGATAACGCCTGCGATCACCTCCGATATTCCTTTCGCGATCGAATCATCGTCCACTACGCCGACGTCGTTTCATTTCGAGCTCATCTCGCTGAAACCACCCTCTTACACATCTCTCAGAGATATCATCTCATCTCCGAGTAACTCCTCCGTCAACTTACCGTCAGTTAACGGTAGCAGCTCTCCGGTCTTATCCACCGTTGGAGATATCTCGATACGCAACCCCTTAGTGAAGCAAGCCGCTTGGTCTTATCTCCAGCCAACGGCGTTAGCTTCATCGGAAGACTCGCCTGGGTGGTCTCGGTTCCTCCGAGGCGTGTGGCTCCACTTCTCCGCCGGAATACAGTTCTTGAAACGTATGTTTGACTGGATTCTCCAGTCAATCTGTATTCATCCTCAGATTGTTAAGTAGCTTGGCCCACACGTTTGATTTGGGTTTCAGAAGTTGAACACAAGTGTTTGTATACAATAAAGCGTTATGAGAATCAAAATCATATTCAAGAAAAGAGTTTTGATTTCAGAATTCCTCATAATCTTTTCTTACATAAAGTCTCTAATAAAATGAAGGGAAAAGGAAAATGGGCCGATAAGTAGAGTTTGGCCCAGCGGCCCAATTGGATAAAGCTTTGAAGTATGAAATTGATGTTAGGTTGGGGTAGACTTAAATTCAATTCTTGTTTTTTTTTCTTTTAAAAAAAAAAAAAACTCATTCAATTCTTGTTCAAAACTTGGAACATTTGTTTAACATGGTATGCATGTTTTGTATGAACTTGAACACATGTTGGTAATACGAAAATTAGAAAACTTATATATTTATCATAAGGTTACTACAGTTTATAATTTTGGTTATTTCTCTGCCACATGCGAATAATTTTATTCTACAATTTATATATTTAATATAATAATATTCATCATTTTCTTCGTTTTATCAATGATGGTAATGCAAGAAATTAAGAACAATTCAAGTCTAGTGTTCTGTCAGTATTGCTCCTAATGTAAATTGATACGAAAGTCAGTAAGAAGAAAATATAGAAAAAAACAAAGAAAAATATTGAAGTTTAAATGTGTACTGCACTCAAAATAAGAATAGCATAATTATATTTCAACCACTAAAGTATTAACGCATTTATAGAAGCAATAAATAAATAATGAAGTAGAAAAAAACAAAACATTGAAATATAACTATGCTGTTACAAAAATATAACTATGTCATATCCTCTTTATAGCTTGGTCAAATTTCTTAAGGGTGAAGTTTGTTTCTGTGTGGTATTAGTGGCAAAGACGTTAAGGCATCTTAAAGAACAATACATGAAAGCTAGCGCTTAGGCAGCGGGAAACATCCAGAAAACTCAATTACAGTTATAAAACGTACGTTTCTCCATGCTTCACCAGTAAATGTGATCGCAAACGCTAATGAATAATATGTTTAATTTGTCGATAATTATGACGACACCTAATTTTTCTTAGATATAAATATAACGCTCTGACTAGTCACAATATACGAACCCCGTGGACGGCGAATTGTGTGGGATTAGCACTTTCGGACGTGAACTGGCCACGTCGGGATACTTATCTAAATAATACATTTTTAACTAGGTAGGCTAGAATATGCATTGATATTATATCTTATGAATCAGAGAGCCTATAACTAATAAAGGTAATTGGCCATATATTCAAGAGGGATGGATTTTGCATGCTTTCTATTTGTAGACGTGCAATTGCATGCGAGAATAAGAACGTTTTTAATAGTTTTGCGGTGTATTTGTTGGCTGAATACCTCTTAGGACGGTCCTCAAATTTCTTTGATGGGCCTCTTATTTGCGAAGGGGTCCACATCAAATATAGTATTCCACTCTGTCTATCTCCTTCCAAACGCCAATCTAATCTTCTCATCACTCACATGTCTCCTCTCGTCATCATGAAAGTCACATATACACTTCTCTAACATCAAATGTGAATATGATTAGATGATTTATTAGAGTATATTGGATGGAACTTATAGATGTAACAAGAACATTTGTGCATTCAACAAATTCTTTAACGATTAGAGCCTAACTAATGTATAGAGAGTATATATTTGTGTTCCCTTCTTAATTATTTTCTATTAGACCCATATTTTTTCTAGAAAGGGCTAACACAATTCCCCAACGTCAGAGCTCTGTACTAATTCTCTTCAGAAATGTTACAAGTAATTAAAGAAACGAAGAAAATCTCTATATTTTGGTTGATGACTTGATACGTCAATTCCACGAACCTAAATGAAGTTAATACCATCAAACTAGTTTGGTTCTATGTGGGGTTATATGTAAACTCTATGAAAGTAGAATCTTAATCAAATGATCGGGCATAACTGAGAAAATGAGAGGTAGGAGGAAGGAATTGAATAAGGGAAACCGGCAATAGAAAGGTGGCAGTGAATGGTAAGAAGAGAAATGGAGTTCTTTTAAAGACATAGCAAGTAGTGTAATGACGAAGAGAAAATAAAATATTACTATAGAGTAAGAAGGAGAAAAATAAAATAAAACTCGCAGCATCATCATGAACATAATTATTGTTTCTTTCTTTGAAGAGGTGAGCTAGAAGAGAGCAATGAAGGTGAAATTAAAGTCGTATTTATAATCTGACGTAACGCTCATTACAATTCACAACTGTCTCAATTACTATTGCATTTATATTTTGGTTTTAATGATCTCTAAATCTTAGCATTTTGAACAGCTGTTATATACAAACTGATACACCTTCCTCTGATTTTATTTAAATGCTCTGAACTACTTTCCTCTTCGATTTTAACCAGCTTTCATTTTGTTTTACTTTTTTTTGTACTTCTTCGTCGGTAGATTTTTGTATAGATTCTACAGTCATAGCATTTACATGTTGCATGCTCAGAAACACCTAATTTAACTATGTTTAGCTATTATAAATGGAAAAAGAAAACTACATCTTGTCACTTTTCTTCCCTGGTAATTGTTTTTGCCATTTGCAAACTGTTTTTGTATTTAATCAAACATGCAATTGCTGAGGACAAAAATATTGTTATGGGTTCTTTTGAGTTAACATAATTTTTTTTTTCAAACATGAAAAACAAGGGAATATGTGTGTTGAGGCGAAAGTAAGCAAGGTGGGACCAAAATAAGAAGTTCTCGTTTGATCTCTAAGACTCTAACCATTCATTCTTTCACTCGTCTAAACTGTTTTTTCAACAAGTACAAAGAATCTATATAGTTTTCTCTTCAGATTTTTCTTGGGATTAGGATCAAAGCTACTACATCTTTCACAAGGTCAATTTTAGATCCTCCTTTACGTGATTGGTAAGTAATCTTTCTGCTACGCCAAGAATGTCTACTTTTCTAATAGTCAAACACAAAACGTCTAATTCTCTTATACATCTGAGAGGCAGAGCACACCAAATTTTTTTGGAATATAAGTCATCGATTCCGTTATGAGATTTATAAGACCCAGGACTAGAATATGGAGACAATGACACACGTACATATAGATTTTTTTCTTCCATTAGATAACCCTCAAATGGTAGAAAAATATTAAGAAAAGATACGAAAAAGGAAAAATAGTGCTATTCACGCTCCACCCTTTTTTTATTTGAAGTTTTGTGAGTATGAAACCCTAGTTTCATCCCTTACGTACCTTCTTCTCCAAGTTTATAAAGTGGAGCGTGATTAGCACTACTCTCATAAACAACAGCTACATTTGCAAATAAATAAATTAAAAGACAGGAATTTTTGGAGGGGCTTTTTTTTTTGTTACTGATCTTTCAGTTCCTCCGAGTCTTGCGACCAGAGGAAGAAGCGGCTGGAGCGTTGGCGTTGGCGTTTGAGGCGTTTTCATGGTTGAAATCAAGAAGAACGGTGCTTTTGCATTTAGGGCATTTAGGGTCGTCTTGCGAGAGCATAACGTACATGAGACAACGAGGACACCCGACAAGAACCATCGAGCTTGTCTCTGGACTTGTCGAGTATCTCACAGACGGGTCGTCCTGGTTCATCTCCGAAGAGACGCACGAGCTTTGCGGTGAGGTAGGTGACGTCGTCGCAGAGCGGCTTGGAGATCGAACAACCCTCCTCCTGCTTGACGTAGGCGTCGAAAGATTCACCTTCAGCTCGGGCTTTGGACTTCTTCGACTCATCTTCTATGTTAAATAAGATAATAAATATTTCAGACAAGAAGCGATTAAGTTAAAAGCGAGATTGGTCGGAGAATAGTACCTTGAAACCTACGGATTGAGAAGGAGAGTTTTCTGTGATCTCAAAGACTATTCCAACTTCAATCACAAAGAGTCTCTCTTCTAACTGGTGGTTGGGTTGCTTCAGCTCAGGTCTATATATACAAGAAAGAACAGAGACATAAACTTAAAGAGAGAAAGAGAGAGATAGATTGTTCATTAAGGCTTAATTTAATTATGAGTGAGAGAGAAAACCATAAAGATTGAATTGAAATATACACTACTAGATGGTTAAACGCTTAGGGAGGGAAAGAACAAGAGAGGTGTTTAATAGCAAATTAAATACTCAACAGACTACCATTATTTATTTTATTTTCTTCATAGAAGTTAATATATAGAACCAATAAATTAAATGGCAACCAACTTGAATTAGATGTTTATAATAAAAACTTGAAAATATAGAAAATTCATAATTTCAGAAGTAAGAAATGGTACAGTCAAAGAAATTTAATTGAAATTAAAGAAAAGCAAACAAAATTAAATGGCAACACACCAGAATTGGTACAGAGAACCTCAAATACAGGCAAATATATAAAGTGAAACCACCTTCCTGGCCTTAGTTTTATTAAAAGTTTTATGAGAGGGAGACAAAATAATAAATCTTCAATTCCAAACCTACCCATTAGTATTATCAAAAATATCAAATTTGCTATCCTATTGGGGATGATATGAGAGTTGAGAGTAAGTAATAAAGCCCATGAAGGGGTTCAAGTGAGTCCAGTGTTTGGTAGTCAAAGTTGGTAGTTGTTTATGAATAAGCAGTTACGTGGGTGGACCTCAAGCTCTCAGTTATGTCTATTGTTAGATATCAGATAATCTGACTGATATCTATTCAACTACAATCTAAACCAATGATAGTTTGGAGAAATTCAAGATCTTCTGAATGAATTTTTGAAGTGTGTTTCTGCTACTCTTCTCACTCTATGGCATTATAAACTAGGACCAATACTTCTAATTGACTATCAAAACAACAGGCGTGTTTTGGTCCTTCAGGAGAAAAGATGTTTGATATGGCCACTCAACACAGGCAAGAAGGTATATTTAGTTGTGAAGATCTTGTAATTGCTAAGATTCTGGTCTATTGATCAAGGTGAGAAACTCAAGTTATAGAACATTTGAACTGAGATACTCAGATTAGATGATTGTTCTGCTGTCTCAGACATTCTAGTATATAACTACAGGTCCGATTTAGAGCTGGTCCTAGTGGAAATATTCAAGAGTGTCTCCTCCACTGAAAGAACTGATGCGTAATCAAGGAGATGGTGGATGCACTCCTCAATGCCACTTCTTTCTCAAAACTCCATGATGGTTCTAATAGAGAGATGTCTTTCGAGGATATCAGAGGCTAGTGCTCACACACTCCAACCACAGTGCATCCATAATGTGTGTGTTTGTGTGCAGATTAAAACTAACAATGTGAACAAGTAAAAGAGCATATAGGTTCAACGAATCAGGGATGATCTACCAACCTAAGTTCCATATGCGTTCTCTAACTAAGTATTCACCAATTGTTAATAAACTTATAACATTAAAGCTTTATAGAGCATTCAGAGTTGAGCAAAACAAACACATACGAAATGATGCTTAAAAAGGATCGATTTCTTCTAGAACCTCCTTCCACGGCCAAATGCAGCAACAGGAGCCGCGGAGACCGGATCCACCTTGACGACGCCCGGCATATCCGCCATCCCCAACGAGGCGAGCATGTCCAGCGTCTCCTTATCCACCTCGATGCGATCGGTTTTGATGGCGGACTCGTCGGGAACGAAGTCCATGCGTCGCTCGCGCTCCTCCTCCTGGAGCTTGAGTGAGATCCCGCGGACGGGCCCCTTCTGGATCCTCTTCATGAGATGCGTGGAGAATCCCGCGATCTTGTTGCGGAGACGCTTCGAAGGGATGATCGCGACTTCCTCGAGGATCTTCTTGTTCGTGTGGAAGTCGAGCGTCATGCGCGAGTAGTACTTCTCGATCACCTGGCGGGAGGATTTCTTCACCGTCTTCGTGCGGACGCGTCCCATCTTCGCCGCTAGATTTTAGGGTTACGACGAGCTTCTTCTCTACTACTAGCTTCTGATGAAGCCGGCTGAGATTAAGAGTTTTACTCTAGTGCAAGGGTGGAATAGTAAAATTGTTACGTTGCAGTTTGTAATTAAGCCCAATCCTTAAGGGAAGGGCCCGTTAAGTTTTTGAAGACTCTAAGAATGGCCCATTAAGTGTGTCAATAATATATATGGGCCGGTTCGGTTGACTGGTTTGTTTAACTCCACGGAGAGAAGCTGGCCAATCCTTCGATTAACTAAGAGCATAATTATCGCGGTCTCCTGAGCCGCGTATTTAGAGTATTTAGGTTTTTTAAAAAATAAAAATTAGCTAATCCCCTATATATTAAAGGAGAAGCATTTTTAAGGCTTTCCTTAAACGATTTTTGTGAGAATGCATGAGAAGCCTCGGATCCACGTGTCACTCTGTGAGCGAGTTTAAGAAAAACGGAACATTTAATTATTTGCTTTGTTTCCTTATTTGCTTCCATTACAAGAAACTGAGCATATTTGTTTAATACATGCTCTTGTTACGTTTTTGATCGTGATATGTGCACATATCCTCTTCTGAAGCTGCAGTATTAAGACGAAACGTGACAAATTCAGACCTAGATTTAAGTAACTTTGTTAATATGGCTTAATAATATAGATAAATAAATATAAGCTTTTCTGAAAAATATATTGAAGAGACATCGAGATAATTTTCCTACAAACTTGATTCAGTGAGAAGCCTGAATACATTTTGAGAACCTGATTATTTCACAATAGAATTCTGACTTAGAAATTAATTAAACACTGAGCTCCTCTTTTCCTAAACCAGTAAATAAAGCACATCAGTTTTGGTTTAGGGGCTCTTAAGAAGTTTATCATTTTGTTTTATTCAAATTTCGAAGTATTTAAGTATATATTGATGTGGTCCTGCGGTTTACTTGTCCCCTTTCTTGCTTAATCAAGTATGCTTAGTTAGTCATTAATCTACGACACCAACGTGTCTTCATTTGTACTTTGTACAGTACTCAAGCCCCGCAAGTTGCAGATATCTTAGTTAAAGTGCATATAACGTACGTACGGTTTTGACTTTAATTAGTGTGAGAACCGTCATTAGCAGAAAGTCTTAAAAGCAACACAAAAATTTAAGTAAATAGCCATATACTTAGATAGTTCCTACATTAGGTTGAGAGTGCTATTATGGTTTAAATCATGTGAATAAAACCGTTAACGAAATATAGATATAAGCGAATAACGAATGTTTTGTAAAGAAGAAAATGAACTCATGATAGTGTCTGCATAGCATTGTTTTTTCCTTCAAGACAGCTGTTGTTTTTCAAAAGAAAAATGGGTTCCTATATTTTGTTTAATGTTCAGCTTGTCCAACCTGTGACTGAATGTTAAATTAATAAAGTACACATATGTATATCAGTATATGACATTCAGCAATTGATGGAAATGGGACTACACACGCAGTAGGAAAATATTAAAGTTGTGGCCATAGAAAAGATTCGAGTGTCACTATAGTAGAACGAGAACCAGTGGATGAGACAGAATAAGATGCATACATCGTGCTGATAGAGATCAGATATTGAACTAGACAAACGATTTGAGTAAAATATAAAAAGAATTGAATAGGGTGTAGTGTGGATCATAAGATGTTAGTATAACTTTCAAACATACTATCCCCTATATATTAAATAAGAAGCATTTTTAAAGCTTTCCTTAAACGATTTTTGTGAGAATGCATGAGAAGGCTCGGATCCACGTGTCACTCTGTGAGCGAGTTTAAGAAAAACGGAGCATTTAATTCTTTGCTTTGTTTCCTTATTTGCTTCCATTACAAGAAACGAATCCAGTTTTTTTTTCATTCATGCGCGAACTGCGTTGACGTTAAACGTGTAGAAACAACTACATTTCCAACTTATGGTTTGAATCCCCATCTCAGCATGTTGATAAAGAGCGTACGAAACTCACCACCACGAAGCAGAAACACTTTGAAACATCACGTCATCGTTCTCTCCCTTCGAGTCTTGCTGTCTTCTGTTGCGGGTTATTGACCCCGAAATCGATGAGCCAGCCCTTAGCGTAGACGAGGAGGACAAAAGTTAGGGAGAGCTAAGGGACGAAGGCCAAAGCGGATGAGTTTGAACTTCAGTTGCGAAGGCCAAATCGGATGAGTTTTCCGTTTGCAAACAGGGAGAGCTAAGGGACGAGCAAACACGAAGAGCTAAGGGCGAGCTAAGGGACGAGCAAACTTCAGTCCCGAGTAACTATGGAAGATTGAGAGAGAGAAGGAAAAGATTTGATACGTTTACGAAGAATAAACTTTATGTTTTTCATAGTCTCTACACTGATTTTTTGTTGTTTTATAGGTCGACCATAGTTATCTACAATTTTCATGTTTTTGTAGAACCGAGCTGCTCGTGGAGCTGATGTTTATTTCCATGTTTCTCGCAAGCATTACGTTAGTAAGTCGTGTATTTTGACAAGGCAAGTGGGTGAAACAATTGCTTCTATGGTGATTTGCTGCTATTCAAAGGAAGTCTTGCATTCAAAGGAAGTCTTGCATTGTGATCAAACATTTGCTGCTATGGTATAACCATAGTTTTTATTTAAGTAATATTCGGAGTCATTTGCTTCTCTGCATAGCCAAAATTGGATTGAACGAACCAGTAACATTATAGTCAAGTTTGATAGACTGTCATGTATTTTTTTGTATGCTATAGTTTGGTTATTTGTGCACACTGATGTTTCATGTATGTAAGTTATATGTTGTATGAATTCTTTGAAGCAAAAAAAAAAGAACTATGTGTGTCTTCTTCGCGGAAGTTTAATAACCAAAACAACAGCTTCAACTAATAAAAGGGTTCTCTTCTCTTTTTTGTCAAGTAAGGTTATAGAAAGAAGCTAAATAGATGTACAGTGCAAGAAAACACATTTGTTTAACTACTTCATTGGCTTAGATAACATTGCATGATAATAATATCGATCAGATTCTGTAAAACACATATGTTTTGTTTAATACATACGAGGACGTTGTGCATGTTAAGTTTTTTGCAGAATCAGTTAAAAAAATATAAATTTTTTTCTTGCTTACCATATTTACCTACTAAATATTTTTTTTGCTTACCAAGTCTCAAATCAGTAAAAAAAATGTTAAATATCTAAACTTCGAACTTCTAAGATATCTATTTAACATAATATAATTTTGCATTTACTTTCGTATTGCCTTTCTTATTAGCAATAATATTGCAACTATATACACTAAAACACTATAATTACTTTATTAAAAACACAAATAAAAATTATAGAGAGAGAGAGAGAGAGAGTTTAGGGTATATCCAAGAATTTAGGGTTTAGTGTTTGGATTTTTACCCATGGGTTTAAACTTTGTCCATGGATTTAGGGTATAGTGTTTAGTGTTTATGATTTAATTTTTTGTGACGGTTTTAAAATTGTTAAAAAAATTCTTTTTGCAGCTAATAATATTTTTTCTTGTATTTTAAAATCTTAACACAAATTATTATTATTTTATTTATTATATTTAAAACAAATGTACATTAATTGGCAAACTATGATTAGTTGGTAATTCACCCAAGAAAAATTCATGATAAAATATTAAACTAGAAAATATTTCCATATAAATAAAAATTGTGGTAGTTAAAAGATAATCGATGAATTAAAAGAATGTTTACATTTTTTATATTTTCAAAAAAAAAGGTTTACGATTAAGGGGATATCAAGAGAGAGAGAGAGAGAGAGAGAGAGAGAGAGAGAGAGAGAGAGAGAGAGAGAGAGAGAGAGAGAGAGAGAGAGATTTGGTGTTTAGTATACCCAAAGGTTTACAGTTTAGTGTTTAGGATTTACCCAAGGGGTTTAGGGTATATCCCAAGAATTTAGGGTTTAGTGTTTGGATTTTTACCCAAGGGTTTAAGCTTTGTCGAAAGGTTTAGGGTATAGTGTTTAGTGTTTTATGATTTAATTTTTTCTGACCGGTTTTTAAATTGTTAAAAAAATTTCATCTTTTGGCAGCTACTAATATTTTCATTTATTTTAAAAACTTCACAAATTATTATTATTTTATTTATTATATTTAAAAACTGTACATTATTGGCAAACTATGATTAGTTGGTAAATCACCCAAGAAAAATTCATGATAAAATATTAAACTAGATCCCATATAAATCAAAATTGTGGTAGCTAAAAGATAATCAATGAATTAAAAAGAATGTTTACATTTTATTTTTCTCAAAAAAAACAAAGGTTTACGATGAAGGGGATACCGAGAGAGAGAGA